>NW_019942545.1:137544-194230 GCF_002910315.2 Salvelinus sp. IW2-2015 | reverse complement strand
CAACTTGTTCCATAATCAAGACCTCTACAAATACTGTCCTGCCACTTCCACTCTGCCAGATCGTAAACTCTGCTCAGTCAGTTCATGATTCTAGCCATTTATTATTACACAAGATCCTGTTACTCTGCTGTGCCTGTTTCCCTGACTGACACTGTTTATCCTCTCATTGCAGTTACTGCTCTGGCTCCTGTCTCCTGTTCCACATCTCACCACCCAACTACATTGCTCTGGATTGTACTCACCATCACTACCTTGGATTCCCCTCAGGACCTGTTTACCCTGTTCTACTCAGCCAACTCCAACCTCAGTCTCCACATCTGGTTTTTCTGCAACTCATCCGAGCTACCCCGGATCTGCACTCCATATCTCTCTGTGCAACAATAAATATTTTGGTTCATTCATCCCTGTTTCCTCATCTGGGTCTGCTCTTGGGTTCCCCTGTGTCGCTCATCTTAACAGTACGGTCTGGCCAAGAGATGAACCCAGCAGACTCCACTACTCTTCACCAAATTCTTGTTGGTCAAGGCACCCTTCTTGAGCAACATGACCAAGCCCTGAAAACCCTGCTGGAGAACATCAAAGAATTTTCACAGAGCCTGTCTGACCTACAGGTCCGAACCTCCGCCCAGAGTTCACAACCAATCTCAAGTCCCTCTTTTCCGCCCCGGGAACCTTTTGTTCCGACTCCTGAGCGCTATGATGGTAATCCTGGCGCTTGCAGAGCCTTTCTTGTGCAATGTTAACTAGAATTTGAGAAACAGCCCTACTCTTATGCTAGTGAATGAGCCAATATATATTTTTGATTGGCTGCCTTCGGGGAGCAGCACTTTCCTGGGCCACTGTGGTGTGGGAGAGACAGTCAACTATCTACTTCTCCTACAGTGGATTCACAGATGAGATGAGGAAGGTCTTCGACCACCCGGTCTGTGGAAAGGATGCTGCTAAACAATTTCTGTCCCTTCATCAAGGCTCCCAGAGTGTGGCTGAAATGGCATGAGTTCCGCACTCTCGCCGCAGAGAGCGGCTGGAATGACAAGGCCCTTCAGGAAGCATTCCGGAACGCACTCACTGAGACCCTCAAGAACGAGTTGGTGTCCAGAGAGGAGCCTGATGGACTTGACAAACTAATTTCTCTCACTATGCGCATTGACAACCATCTCCGTGAGCATTGGAGGGAGAGGGGAGGTAGGGTTGCATGTCCCATAACATCTACTTCAGTGCCCTGCTCACTTTCTCCGACTGCATCACATCTCCAGGCATGTTCTAATCCTGAACCCATGCAGGTCGGCCGGACCCATCTATCTCCAGAGGAGAGGCAGCGGCGTATCAGTACTAGGAGCTGTCTGTATTGTGGCCAGGTTGGTCACCGGGTCTCCACTTGTTCCCTGTGTCCAGCAAGAGGGGGCTCAACAGTAGTGGGGGATATACTGTTGAGCCAAATCACCTGCCCATCATTTCACAGACCCCTGCTTGAGGCCAACCTTGTGTGGCAGAGCCAGGCTTTTCCTCTGCCTGCTTTCATCGATTCAGGTGCCAACGAGCTTTCTGGACCGAGGGGTCGTTAATCAGTTAGGTCTGGACACTGTTTCGCTCGATTCACCTCTGGATGCCAACGCTCTCAATGGAAAGCTACTGTTCCTGTTATCCTGCGTCTCTCTGGAAATCACCAGGAAAAGATCAGTTTCCACATAATCGACTGTTCTCACTCACCTCTGGTTCTGGGCCATCCATGGTTAATGCTACACAACCCAAAGATTGACTAGTCCACCGGAATGGTAACTACTTGGAGTACATTTTGTCATTCTAATTGTCTACATTCTGCCCTTCCTCCTGCCTTGTCTGCACCCCAGTCCATTCCAGATCCCCCAGACCTGTCTTCTGTTCCTCCAGAATATCACGGTCTAGCTCCTGTATTCAGTAAGCACCACACCCCATCTCATCGGCAATAAGACCGTGCTATCGAGCTTCAACCTGGAGCTCCCCTCCCTAGTAGCAGGTTGTATAACCTCTCTCGCCTCGAGCAAGAAGCCATGGAAGAATACATCTAGGACTCCCTGGCTGTCGGACATATCAGGCCTTCCTCTCCAGTGGGTGCTGGGGTTTTTTCATCAAGAAAAAGGATGGGTCACTGAGGCCATGCATAGACTTCCGTGGGTTGAATAGTATCGCTGTCAAGAACAAGTATCCCTTGCCACTCATCAGTGCTGCTTTTGCACCCCTCCATGGGGCCACAGTGTTTACTAAACTTGACCTCCGGAATGCCTACCATTTTGTCCGCATCAGAGAAGGGGATGAGTGGAAACCGGCGTTCAACACACCACTTGGACATTTTGAGTATTTGGTCATGCATTTTGGTCTCACTAACACCCCTGCTCTTTTTCAGAGCCTTGTTAATGATGTCCTGAAAGATGTCATTGGGTGTTTTGTTTTTGTCTATGTGGATGACATTCTTATTTTTTTTGAAGGACCTTGAGGCTCACAAGCAACACGTTCTCCAAAGGCTGTTGGAGAATAAGCTGTTAAGGTGGAGAAATGTGAGTTTCATGTTTCCTCTGTGTCCTTCTTGGGTTACATTATTGCGCAAGGACAGCTACGAATGGACCCTGCCAAGGTTAGGGCAGTCACAGAGTGGCCTGTACCTGCTAATCTGAAGCAGTTAGAGCATTTCCTGGGGTTTGACCATTTTTATAGATGATTCATCCGTGACTACAGTCGTTTGGCAGCTTCTCTCACCACTCTGACCTCCACTCCTTTCCACTGGTCCCCTGAGGCAGAGGCAGCGTTCTGGGAACTCAAGCACCACTTCACTTCTGCTCCAATCCTTACCCAGAACTCCAGTTCATCAGAAGCTCCATCCTTGTGCCTTCTTGTCCCGCAAGCTCTTACCTGCAGAGAAATTGACATGGGTAACCGGGAACTCCTGGTTGTTAAGCTGGCTCTTGAGGAGTGGCGTCACTGGTTAGAGGGTTCGTTCCTTCCCTTCATTGTGTGGACGGATCACATAAATCTAGTCTACATCCAGACCGCCAATCGTCTGAACTCTCGGCAGGCCAGGTGGGCATTGTTTTTTGGAAGATTGAACTTCACACTCACTTATCGCCCCGGATCTAAGAATACCAAGCCTGACGCCCTCTCCCGTCAGTTCACCGCAGACAACACAAGTTCTGAGCTAGAAACATTATGCCATCCTCCAGCATCGTTGCTGCTGTCTCCTGGGAGATTGAGTCCCGTGTTCGTCAGGCTCAGCTGAACCAGCCTGATCCTAGAAACGGTCCTTGTAAGGCTCTGTTTGTGCCAGATTCAGTTCGTTCTGATCTTCAATGGGCCCATTCTACTCACCTCACCTGTAACCCTGGCATGAACCGGACTGTCGCCTTCCTGCGTCAGCGATTTTGGTGACCCACCATGGAGAGACGCTTGGGAATTCATCTCAGCGTGCTCGGAACAAAACCTCCACCAAACCTACACCTGGTCTGCTTCATCCTCTTCCCATACCCAGTCGCCCCTGGTCACACATAGCTTTGGACTTCGTCACTGACCTTCCCCCATCGAATGGTAACTCAGTCATCCTAACTATTATTGACATATTTTTTTTATTTTTTTTCAAAGCTCTCCAAGCTTCCTTCCTCCCGGGAGACTGTGGACCTGTGGACCTGCTGGTATCCCATGTTTTGCAGCTGCATGGCATCCCTAGTGGCATTGTTTCTGACAGAGGACCCTAGTTTACACCCCAGGTATGGAGAGCCTTCTGCACGGCTCTGGGTATTAAGGTCAGCCTTTCGTCTGGATATCACCCCCAGACCAACAGCCAGACCGAGCGGGCCAACCAGGAGTTGGAAACTGAAAGATGCTGTGTGAATTCGGCTAACCCTTCCTCCTGGAGTGCCCAGCTACCCTGGGTGGAATATGCCCACAACACCCTCATCAACGCCTCATCAGGTATGTCTCCCTTTGAGTGTGGCTCTGAGTTACCAACCTCTCTTGTTCCCTGCCAAAGAGGTCAAAGTAGCGGTGCCCTCAGTCCAGGACCACATGCGCTGTTGTCGCACCTGGGGGAGGGCCCGGGCTGCCCTTTGTGCCTCCACCAGGCCCCATCTCAAGCTAACTTTCGACGTGCTTCAGCCCCAGTCTACACTCCAGGTCAAAAGGTATGGCTTTCATCTAAGGACTTGCCCCTGAAAGTGGTTTCCAAAAAACTAGCTCCCCGATTCATTGGCCCCTTTAAGATTGATAGTGTCATAAACCCCTCTGCTGTTCATCTGAAACTCCCAAACTCCTTCCATGTATCCTTAATTAAACCAGTCTGCTCCTGTCCCCTCCTGCAGCTGCTCCTCCACCTCCTCGGCTCATCCACGACCATCCTGCCTATACTATTCGGCGGCTTTTGGATGTGCGCCGTCGGGGCTGCGGTTGGCAGCATCTGGTGGACTGGGAGGGATATGGGCCTGAGAAGCCCTGCTGGGTGCCCTGTCATCAGATTCTGGATCCCTCCCTCTTACAGGATTTTCATACCTCACACCCAGCCAAGCTGGGCTGTGCGCCAGGTGGCGTCCGTGGAGGGGGGTACTGTCACATCTGCTCCTGCTACGCCCTCTGGTGTTCATCCGGTGTTTTCTTGACCTGCAGTTACTCCCCCTGTTCTCTCTCTCCCTCTCTGTGGTTGGAGACAGGTGTGCTGGAGTCAGAGCAGATCCCTACCAGCTGCAACTCATTCCATAATCAAGACCTCTACAAATACTCAGTCCTTCCACTCTGCTCAGTCAGTTCATGATTCTAGCTATTTATTATTACTCAAGATCCTGTTACTCTGCTGTGCCTGTTTCCCTGCCTGACACTACCATACTCATTGCAGTACTGCACTCCATATCTCTCGTGCAACAAATATTTTGGTTCATTCACCCTGTTTTCCTCATCTAGGGTCTCTGCTGGGTTTCCCTGTGTCACTCCGCTTAACAGGATGTTTCTCTTCCATTCTCCTATAAAGCCGTTGGAACTAATGGGCTGTGTGCGTCGACTCAGTGATGGTATTTAATCAGTAGCATAGGGGTATGGAAGATTAAACTGAGCTGGTACGACCAAGTCAACCTGCACTGGGCACAACACCCTTGCGTCTTAGGCATCTTAGTCGTAGGAGCGTGTCTTCGAGAGTGCTATGTAGGATCCATCTTGTGGGCTTAAATCAGATGTTCTTCGATCTGCTTCGTACTCTAGATCATGCTACCTAACGAGGTAGGATTCAATATGCCAATTTGGTTGACATTGTGTGTGTGTGCATGATTTTGTGTTTGTGTGTGTCAGTACATGTACACTACCAGTCAAAAGTTTGGACACCTATTCATTCAAAGGTTTCTTTATTTTTATATTTTCTATATTGTAGAATAAAACTATAACATATCTAAACTATGAAATAACAAATATGGAATGTAGTAGTAACCAAAAAATGTTAAACAAACCTAAATATTTGTGAGATCTTCAAAATAGCCACCCTTTGCCTTGACAGCTTTGCACACACTTGGCATTCTCTCAACCAGCTTCATGAGGTAGTCACCTGGAATACATTTCAATTCAAATAAAATTGTATGTCAATGCGCCGACTACAACAGGTGAAGACCTTACAGTGAAATGCTTCCTTATAAGCCCCGAAAAATGCAGTTAAAAAAATCCTTTAAATAAAGTAACAAATTAAAGAGCGCAGTAAAATAACATTAGCGAGGATATATACAGGGGGTACGAGATCAATGTGAAGAGGCACCGGTTAGTCGAGGTAATATATACATGAGTTATTAAAGTGACTTATGCATAGATAAGAGTAGCAGCAGTGTAAATGGGGGGGGGGGGCAATGCAAGTAGTCTGGGTAGCCATTTGATTAGATGTTCAGTAGTCTCATTGCTTGGGGGTAGAAGCTGTTTAGAAGCCTTTTGGACCTAGACTTGGCACTCCAGTACCGCTTGCCGTGTAGTAGCAGAGAGAACAGTCTATGACTAGGGTGGCTGGAGTCTGACAATTTTTAGGACTTTCCTCTGACACTGCCTGGTATAGAGGTCCTGGATGGCAGGAAGCTTCGCCCCAGTGATGTACTGGGCCGTACGCACTACCCTCTGTAGTGCCTTGCGGTCGGAGGCCGAGCAGTTGCCATACCAGTCAGGATGCTCTCAACGGTGCAGCTGTAGAACCTTTTGAGGATCTGAGGACCCATGACAAATCTTTTGTCTCCTGAGGGGGAATAGGTTTTGTCGTGCCCTTTTTACGACTGTCTTGGTTTGCTTGGACCATGTTAGATTGTTGGTTTGTGAACACCAAGGAACTTGAAGCTCTCAACCTGCTCCACTACAGCCCCATCGATGAGAATGGGGGAGTGCTTGGTCCTCCTTTTCCTGTAGTCCACAATCATCTCCTTAGTCTTGATCATGTTGAGGGGGAGGTTGTTGTCCTGGCACCACACGGTCAGGTCTCTGACCTCCTCCCTATATGCTGTCTCGTCGCTGTTGGTGATCAGGCCTACCACTGTTGTCATAGGCAAACTTAATGATGGTGTTGGAGTTGTGCCTGGCCATGCAGTCATGAGTGAACAGGGAGAATGGGGGGAACTAAGTACACACCCCTGAGGGGCCCCAGTGTTGAGGATCAGCGTGGCAGACAAGTTGTTGCCTACACTTACCACCTGGGGCGCGACCTGTCAGGAAGTCCAAAATCCAGTTGCAGAGGGAGGTGTTTAGTCCCAGGGTCCTTAGCTTAGTGATGACCGCCGTAGCACTATGGTGTTGAACGCTGAGCTGTAGTCAATGAACAGCATTCTCACATAGGTGTTCCTTTTGTCCAGGTGGGAAACGGCAGTGTGGAGTGGGATTGAGTCATYTGTGGATCTGTTGGGACGGTATGTGAATTGGAGTGTATCAAGGGTATCCGGGAGTATGCTGTTGATGTGAGCCATGACCAGCCTTTCAAAGCACTTCGTGGCTACCGTCTTGAGTGCTACAGGCGGTAATCATTTAGGCAGGTTACCTTCGCTTCGTTGAGCACAGGGACTATGGTGGTCTGCTTGAAACATGTAGGTATCACAGACTCAGTCAGGGAGAGGTTGAAAATGTCAGTGAAGACACTTGCCAGTTGGTCTGTGCATGCCTTGAGTACACGTCCTGGTAATCCATCTGGCCCCGTGGCTTTGTGAATGTTGACGTGTTTAATGGTCTTGCTCACATTGGCTACCGAGAGCATTATCACACAGTCATCTAGAACAGCTGGTGCTCTCGTGCATGCTTCAGTGTTGCTTGCCTCGAAGCGAGCATAAAGGCATTTAGCTTGTCTGGTGGACTCGCGTTACTGGGCAGCTCGCGTCTGGGCTTCAATTTGTAGTCCGTAATAGTTTTCAAGCCCTGCCATATCCGACGAGGGTCAGAGCCGGTGTAGWAGGATTCAATCTTAATCCTGTATTGACTCTTTGCTTGTTTGGTGGATCGTCTGAGGGCATAGAGGGATTTCTTATAGTCATCCGGATTAGTGTCCCGCTCCTTGAAAATAGCAGCTCTAGCTTTTAGCTCAATGGGGATTTTGCCTGTAATCCAAGGCTTCTGGTTGGGATATGTACGTACGGTCACCGTGGGGATGACCCGCCAGCTGTATGTTATTCATGTCGTCGTTCAGCCACGACTCGTTGAAACATAAGATATTACAGTTTTTAATGTCCCGTTGGTAGGATATGTGCTTTTAGCTCGTCCAATTTATTTCCAGCGATTGTACGTTGGCCAGTAGTATGGATGGCAAGGGTAGATTAGCCACTCGTCGGCGGATCCTCACAAGGCATCCCAATTTCTTTCTGAGATATATTTTCTGCCTCTTTCTCCTGCAAATGGCGGGGATGAGGGCCTGTTCAGGTGTCTGCAGTAAATCCCTCTCGTCCGACTCATTAAGGAGAAMTTCTTTGTCCAGTTCAAGATGAGTAATTGATTTCCAGAAGCTCTTTTCAGGCATAAGAGACAGTAGCAGCAACATTATGTACAAAATAAGTTACAAAAAATGTTTTAAAAACAAAATATCACTTTTGGTTAAGAGCCCATGAAACGGCAGCCATCCTCTCCAGAACCATCTTAACAGGTATGCCTTTTTAACCTCTTGACGCTAGGGGTCAGATTTTTTATTTTTTATTTTTTTAAATAACGTTCCCAAGGTAAACGGACTATTTCTCAGGTCCAGATTGTAGAATATGCATATAATTTACAGATTAGGATAGAAAACACTCCAAAGTTTCATAAACTGTCAAAATATTGTCTGTGAGTATAACAAAACTGATTCTGCAGGCGAAAACCTGAAAATCTAACCCGGAAGTGATTATTATTATTTTTTAAATCTGTGTTTCCTGGCCCGTCTTTCTTCCATTTAAAGGGGTATCAATCAGATTCCTTTTCCAATGGCTTCCTCAGGCTGTGACCAGGCTTTAGACATAGTTTCAGGTTTTTGTTTTGAAAAATGAGCGAGATTTTTCAAAAGTAGTCAGGTGTCCTCAGATTAGTTCCTGCGCGCGAGAGGGTAGCTCTCCATTTTATTTTTCTCTCTTATTGAGTAGGTTACGGTCCGGTTGAAATATTATCGATTATGTTTGTTAAAAACAACCACCTGAGGATTGATTATAAAAAACATTTGACATGTTTCTACGACCATTACGGATACTTTTTGGAATTTTCGTCGAACGAGGCTTTGGTTTTCTGAACATAACGCGCAACCCAAATGGCGTTTTTTGTTATAAAAGTAATATTTATCGAACAAAAAGAACATTTGTTGTGTAACTGGGAGTCTCGTGAGTGCAAACATCCGAAGATTATCAAAGGTAAGCGATTCATTTTATTGCTTTTCTGACTTTCGTGACCATGCTAATTTGGGGCTAGCTGTTCTAGCATTGATTGATACACTCACAAAAGCTTGGATTTCTTTCTCTGTAAAGCATATTTTCAAAATCTGACACGATAGGTGGATTAACAACAAGCTAAACTGTGTTTTGGTATATTTCACTTGTGATTGCATGATTATAAATATTTTTTGTAATATTTTGCGCCCTGCAATTCAGCGGTTGTTTAGGAAAATGATCCCGTAAAAGGGATCCGTAGCGCAGAGAAGTTAAAAGTTAATTTGTGGAATTTCTTTCCTTAAAACCTCCCTGGGATATGTGGGACGCTAGTGTCCCAACTGGCCAACATCCAGTGAAAATGCAGTGCACCAAATTCAAATAACTTACTATAAAAATTTTACTTTGATGAAATCACACATTCAATATACCAAATTAAAGCTACACTTGTTGGGAATCCACCCAACGTGTCAGATTTCAAAAATGCTTTACGGCGAAAGCAAACGATGCTATTATCTGAGGATAGCACCCAAGCAAACGAACACAGACCATCATATTTCAACCCTCCAGGCGTGACACAAAACGCAGAAATAAAAATATAATTCATGCCTTACCTTTGACGAGCTTCTTCTGTTGGCACTCCAATATGTCCCATAAACATCACAAATGGTCCTTTTGTTCGATTAATTCCATCGATATATATCCAAAATGTCCATTTATTTGCCGCGTTTCATCAAGAAAAACACCGGTTCCAACTTGCGCAACGTGACAAAAAAATCTCAAAAGTTACCTGTAAGCTTTGTCCAAACATTTCAAACTACTTTTGTAATACAACTTTAGGTATTTTTTAGCGTAAATAATCGATAAAATTGAAGACGGGATATACTGTGTTCAATACCGGAGGAAAACAAAGTGGAGCGTGCTTTCAGGTCATGCGCCTCTAACAAAGAGTACACTTCCCTCTACCCTCATTCTGAACAGTGTTAGTTCTTCATTTCTCAAAGGAAAAACCTCAACCAATTTCTAAAGACTGTTGACATCCAGTGGAAGCGATAGGAACTGCAAGAAGGTACCTTAGAAATCTGGATTCCCAATGAAAACCCATTGAAAGGTGAGTGACCTCAAAAAAAAAAAGATCTGAATGGTTTGTCCTCTGGGTTTCGCCTGCCAAATAAGTTCTGTTATACTCACAGACATGATTCAAACCGTTTTAGAAACTTCAGAGTGTTTTCTATCAAAATCTACTAATAATATGCATATCTTAGGTTCTGGGCCTGAGTAGCAGGCAGTTTACTTTACTTTTCATCCGGACGTGAAAATACTGCCACMTATCCCAGAGAAGTTAATGCGTTCGAGCCAATCAGTTGTGTTGTGACAAGATAGGGGTGATATACAGAAGATAGCCCTATTTGGTAAAAGACCAAGTCCATATTATGGCAAGAACAGCTCAAATAAGCAAAGAGAAACGACAGTCCATCATTACTTTAAGACAGTATTTCAAGAACTTTGCAGTCGCAAAAACCATCAAGAGCTATGATGAAACTGGCTCTCATTAGGACCGCCATAGGAAAGGAAGACCCAGAGTTACCTCTGCTGCATAGGATATGTTCATTAGAGTTACCAGCCTTAGAAATTGCAGCCCAAATAAATGCTTCACAGAGTTCAAGTAACAGAAACATCTCAACATCAACTGTTCAGAGGAGACGGTGTGAATCAGGCCTTAATGGTCGAATTGCTGCAAAGAAACCACTACTAAAGGACACCAATAAGAACAAGAGACTTCCTTGGGCCAAGAAACACAAGCAATGGAGATTAGACCGGTGGAAATCTGTCCTTTGGTCTGATGAGCCCAAATTTGAGATTTTTGGTTCCAACAGCCTTATCTTTGTGAGAAGCATGGAGGAGGTGGTGTGTGGGTGCTTTGCTGGTGGCACTGCCAGTGATTTATTTAGAATTCAAGGCACACTTAACAAGAATGGCCCCCACAGCATTCTGCAGCGACACGCCATCCCATCTGATTTGAGTTTAATGCGACTATCATTTGTTTTTCAACAGGACAATGACCCAACACACATTCAGGCTGTGTAAGGGCTATTTGACCAAGAAGGACAGTGATGGAGTGCTGCATCAGATGACCTGGCCTCCACAATCACCCGATCTCAACCGAATTGAGATGGTTTGGGATGAGTTGGATCACAGAGTGAAGGAAAAGCAGCCAACAAGTGCTCAGCATATGTGGGACCTCCTTCAAGACAGTTGGAAAAGCATTCCAGGTGAAGCTGGTTGAGAGAATGCCAAGTGTGCAAATCTGTCATCAAGGCAAAGGGTGGCTACTTTGAAGAATCGGTTTGGTTACTGTTTGGTTACTACATGATTCCATATGTGGTATTTCATAGTTTTAATGTCTTCACTAATATTCTGCAATGTAGAAAATAGTAAAAATAAATAAAAACCCTTGAATGAGTAGGTGTGTCCAAACTTGGACTAGTACTGTGTGTGTGTGTGTGTGGTGTGTGTGTGTGTGTGTGTGTGTGTGGTGTGTGTGGTGTGTGTGTGTGTGTGTTGTGTGTGTGTGTGTGTGTGTGTGTGTGTGTGTGTGTGTGTGTGTGTGTGTGTGTGTGTGTAGAGAAAAAAGAGAGTGTGAGGGTTAGCACCCCTTGCATTGCTGAGTGGGGTGCAGATCTGGCTGATATGGGTCTGCTCTCCAGAGGCGGTCCTCGTAGATAGGCCAGCTAACAGGCCAGCCTATTAAAAGACAGCAGTAGAACAACCTAAACTAGATCTGAGGACCCCCAGTGGACCCTGCGTAGGCGAGAGAGAGGCTCTTTCTAGCTAATGCTGCTAAAACTAAGCAGAGCTCTACTACATCATACCAGCCAACCATCTCTAAAGGGAGACACTATATCCACCCAGCACCTGCAATGCCAACACAACACAATGAGAGACACCCCCCCCATGTTATACTCCCCTGTCAAACCTAGGAGGCGTCCTGTCCTGTCCTCCAGGTATATGGTAGGTACTACTTCATTACATTAGCCCATCTCATTAGCCCAGCGTATGGCAGATCCCAGATATAGAGGTGGACGCAGCACTTTGGTCCCATAAAACGGCATTCCATCCTTGTCTCTCTCACTGTAATGATTGGGCCATAATTCAACTCAAACGCATATAGATTTACAAGTGATTGATATACTGTACAATTAGGATGCCCGGCCTCACACAGACACTCATGAGCTACATGAGTAGGGAATAGTGTTTGCATATGTGCATGGCAACTTTTATGCAATTAAAAGTACACTTACGTGTGCAACCAGGCACGTACTCACGACTGAGGAGTGACTAACCACCCATCCAACCTAACACTGTCAAACACAACTCATTAAAATCTCTCTCTCCCACAAGCAGGTCAATATCCCATCTGCTACTATTCTCTCTCTCCCTCTAATCCACACTTCCATCTCTGTCCCCCTCTCTCTCTTTAATTCATCTCTGCTCTGTCCATCTCTGATTAAGAGCACATAGCTGCAAAGCCTCATTCACCCTCTGCCATCACAGCTCTGTGTCTGCCTGAACTCTAAGGCAGCAGGACTCACTCTATTCAATTCACCAGGGGCATCTCCCTTCCTCTCCGTGTCAGGTCCTGGGAGAGCCCAGACAAATGAAATGGTTGGACCTTTAGGTCGCTCTAAGTGATAAAGGAAATGACACAATAAAGTGAAAAGTAATCCTTCCCTTCGTGCACTGCGATTATGTTGTTTCTATTAAGAGGCATTAGCAACGGGGAAACACTTCTGTCAAGAACAAAACCATCAAAGGTTTAAATCAAAAGCCTGGTGGTGCTGACGTGGTTTGGAAACTCGGCACAGCCCGAAAAGTAATGAAATTCTTTTGGTGACAGATAACAAAATATAATAGAGAAATAAAGAACATCTCTCTCCCTACTTGAACAGAATGCTACTGGTATTATGAGCTTATGAACTAAAAAGAACTGAAACACAAGAGACATTGATGATCATCGTGTTTGAAGGAAGGGACGTACAGCACATGCGGGCTGCATGTGGATAGAAGGATAGCAGGTTGGAACTTTGTGTAAACAAACTGAAATAGGGGGTCAGAGCATCCCGATAGCCAGAGCGGCACGTCTTGCTCTTCATTGTAGTCAGAGGGCTAATGTTAATACTATGCATGCCAATCTCTCTTGGCTAAGAGTTGAGGATAGACTGCCTCACTTCTTGTTTTCAAAAGAAATATTAATGTGTTGGAAATTTCAAATTGTTTGCATAGTCAACTTACACACAGCACTGACACACACACTTTGTAAGGATCGACACAGGAGATGAGAAGCAGGTACAGGGAGTGAAGGTTTATTAGCTGACGGACATGAAACGGAACAGGAACAGCGTCTGGACAGGAACACATAACAATTAATGCGAACACAGGGAACACCACCGAGGAACAGACAGATATACAGGGGGTAATCAACAACGTGAAGGAGTCCAGGTGAGTCCAATGAGTGCTGCTGCGCAAAATGATGGTGACAGGTGCGTGTAAAGACGGGAAGCCTGGCGCCCTCAAGCGCCAGAGAGGGGGAGAGGGAGCAGGCGTGACAGTACCCCCCCTCTAGGGGCGCCACCTGGGCGAGCCTGGCGAGCCGTTTGAGGCGTGGGAGCCTGACGATCCGGCTGAGGCGTGAAATCCCGATGGACCGGCTGAAGCATGACGTGATATGGGAACCTGCCGAGCCAACCAAGGGAAGGAAACCTCAAGAGCCAGCTCGGGCGTGACAGCCCGACGAGCCAGCTTAGGCACCCCCGGTTCCATTGGCGGCGGAATCCAAGCGCGACATCACCAACAAAACAAAATAAATTATGGGCAGGCTGAGGCATAGGAGCCCAACGAGCCGACTGAAGCATGAAGTGAGATGGGAACCTGCTGAGCCAACCGGGGCAAGGAAACCTCTTGAGCCAGCTAGGGCATGACAGCCCGACGAGCCAGCTTAGGCACCCCCGGTTCCACCGGTGGCAGGCCCCGGGTCCGACATCACCAACAAAACAAAACCCCAAAAAACTCCCTGATGCTTCTTGTAGTGGTGTCTGCATTCTGTAAGGAATGACGCAGGACATGAAAAGCAGGTACAGCAAGTGAAGGTTTAATAGTTGATGGACATGAAACGGAACAGGAACTGCGTCTGGACAGGAACACGTAAGAACAATTAATGCGGACACAGGGAACACCACCGAGGAACAGACAGATATACAGGGGTAATCAACAACGTGAAGGAGGCCAGACGAGTCCAATGAGTGCTGCTGCGCGTAATGATGTTGACAGGTGCGTGTAAAGAAGGGTAGCCTGGCGCCCTCGAGCACCAGAGAGAGGGAGAGGCGTGACACACTTACCCCACCAGACATGCCACCAGGGGTCTTTTCACAGTCCCCAGGTCCAGAACTAATTCAAGGAAACGTACAGTATTATTCAGAGCCATGAGTGCATGGAACTCCCATCTTAAATAGTGCAAGTGAACAGCAAACCTGGTTTCAAAAAACAAATAAAGCAACACCTCACAACGCCTCTCCCCCATGTGACCTACTTGTTGTGTGTATGTACTGACATGTATGTCAGTGGAGGCTGCTGAGGGGAGGACGGCTCATAATAATGGCTGGAATGGAGTCAATGGAATCGTATCAACCACATGGAAACCACATCTTTGATGTGTTTGATGCCATTAATGTTTCATGTTTTTAAATGTATATAAATTGTAAAGTATTTTGTCTGTAACGTATTTTTCGTTATGAGTCGGACCACAGTAAGACTAGCTGCCGCCATTGATGTCGGCTAATGGGGATCCTAATAAATAAAACAAAACACCAGCATCCCCATACTGTCTCCATGTACCTCTTCTTAAACCTTAACACACCCACCTATAGGAACCTCAGCCCCTTTCTCTCTAGCTTCTCTAACATCTAAGAGTCATTTACAGTACAGTAGCTACACAGCTCTATTTTATTTGTATTTTTTTATTTAACCTTTAGTTAACTAGGCAAGTCAGTTAAGAACAAATTCTTATTTACAATGACGGCCTACCCGGACGACGATGTGTCAATTGTGCGCCGCCCTATGGGACTCCCAATCTCGGCCGGATGTGATACAGCCTGGATTCAAACCAGGGACTGTAGTGACGCATCTTGCACGGAGATGCAGTGCCTTAGACAGCTGCGCCACTCGGGAGCTCTATCATGTCACACCTCTGTCAGATCCACTCACACTCACCACAGTGTCACAGTASAATATATGATGATATCAGACACCATTCACTGGGATTCGATGAGTAACCAGCAAACATCAGAAGAGACAGGAAGTAATTATAGCTACTGGCAGTATGATGTCACACCTACCCCAGTACCCATCATCACCCAACTGCCCACCCCACTACACATCCTCACTGACCTGCCCACTGCACTACCCCACTGCTCAGTTAATTAGCCATCGGTCAACAGTCAGTCTAATACAAACACAGGACTGTTCCACTGTTCCACCTTTGTCCTTTCTTATATATACACTAAGGGGTCGATTCAATCCGCATCGTGGAAAATCCACAGTATAGTGCGGTTGAAATGTAAGGGTTATTTTCGATTGAGCTGACATATGCAGCGGGAACATTGCCTTTAAATTCCAATCGCGCTATACCGTGTGGCAATCAATCAATCAAATGTATTTATAAAGCCCTTTTTACATCAGCCGATGTCACAATGTGCTATACAGAAACCCAGCCTAAAACCCCAAACAGAAAGCAATGCAGATGTAGAAGCACAGTGGCTAGGAAAAACTCCCTAGAAAGGCCAAAACCTAGGAAGAAACCTAGAGAGGAACCAGGCTCTGAGGGGTGGCCAGTCCTCCTCTGGCTGTGCCAGGTTGAGATTATAACAGTACATGGCCAAGATGTTCAAACGTTCATAGATGACCAGCAGGGTCAGAAAAATTATGATAATAATCACAGTGGTTGTAGAGGGTGCATGAGTAAATGTCAGTTGGCTTTTCATAGCCGAGCATTCAGTTAGAGACAGCAGGTGCGGTAGAGAGAGAGTCGAAAACAGCAGGTCCGGGACAAGGCCATACCTCGAACAAAAGAGATCTCAGAAGACCTATGATTAAGAATTGTTGACTTGCATAAAGCTGGAAAGGGTTAGAAAAGTATCTCTAAAAGCCTTGATGTTCATCAGTCCACGGTAAGACGGTCATCCCCCTCTTCAAAGGGGGAGACACTCTAGACCCAAACTGCTACAGACCTGTATCTATCCTACCCTGCCTTTCTAAAGTCTTTGAAAGCCAAGTTAACAAACAGATTACTGACCATTTCGAATCCCACCGTACTTTCTCCGCTATGCAATCTGGTTTCAAAGATGGTCATGGGTGCACCTCAGCCAGGAAGTACGGCTGCACAAGGTCCTAAACGATATCATAACCACCATCGATAAGAGACATTACTGTGCAGCCATATTCATCGACCTGGCCAAGGCTTTCGACTCTGTCAATCACCACATTCTTATCAGCAGACTGAACAGCCTTGGTTTCTCAAATGATTGCCTCACCTGGTTCATCAACTACTTCTCTGATAGAGTTCAGTGTGTCAAATCGGAGGGCCTGTTGTCCGGRCCTCTGGCAGTCTCTATGGGGGTGCCACAGGGTTCAATTCTCGGGCCGACTCTCTTCTCTGTATACATCAATGATGTCGCTCTTGCTGCTGGTGATTTTCTGATTCACCTCTACGCAGACGACACCATTCTGTATACCTCTGGCCCTTCTTTGGACATTGTGTTAACTAACCTCCAGACGAGCTTCAATGCCATACAACGCTCCTTCCGTGGCCTCCAACTGCTCTTAAATGCAAGTAAAACTAAATGCATGCTCTTCAACTGATCGCTGCCCGCACCTGCCCGACCGTCCAGCATATCTACTCTGGACGGTTCGGACTTAGAATATGTGGACAACTACAAATACCTAGGTTTCTGGTTAGACTATAAACTCTCTTTCCAGACTCACATTAAGCATCTCCAATCCAAAATTAAATCTAGAATCGGCTTCCTATTTTGCAACAAAGCATCCTTCACTCATGCTGCCAAACATACCCTCGTAAAACTGACCATCCTACCAATCCTCGACTTCGGCGATGTCATTTACAATATAGCCTCCAACACTCTGCTCAACAAATTGGATGCAGTCTATCACAGTGCCATCCATTTTGTCACGAAAGCCCCATATACTACCCACCACTGCGACCTGTATGCTCGCGTTGGCTGGCCCTCGCTTCATACTCGTCGCCAAACCCACTGGCTCCAGGTCATCTACAAGTCTCTGCTAGGTAAAGCCCCGCCTTATCTCAGCTCACTGATCACCATAGCAGCACCCACCCGTAGCACACGCAACAGCAGGTATATCTCACTGGTCCCCCCCAAAGCCAATTCTTCCTTTGGCCGCCTTTCCTTCCAGTTCTCTGCTGCCAATGACTGGAATGAACTGCAAAAAACACTGAGGCTGGAGACTCATATTTCCCTCACTAGCTTTAAGCACCAGCTGTCAGAGCAGCTCACAGATCACTGCACCTATACATAGCTCATCTGTAAATAGCCCATCCAACTACCTCATCCTCATACTGTATTTATTTATTTATTTATCTTGCTCCTTTGCACCCCAGTATCTCTACTTGCACATTCATCTTCTGCACATCTACCATTCCAGTGTTTAATTGCTATATTGTAATTACTTCGCCCCCATGGCCTATTTATTGCCTTACCTCCCTTATCCTACCTCATTTGCACATACTGTATATATACTTTTTCTACTGTATTATTGACTGTATGTTTGTTTATTCCATGTGTAACTCTGTGTTGTTGTATGTGTCGAACTGCTTTGCTTTATCTTGGCCAGGTCGCAGTTGCAAATGAGAACTTGTTCTCAACTAGCCTACCTGATTAAATAAAGGAGAAATAAAAATAAATAAAAAAGACAAATTGTCTATAAATGGAGAAAGTTCAGCACTGTCGCTACTCTCCCTAGGAGTGGCCGTCCTGCAAAGTTGACTGCAAGAGCACAGCGCAGAATGCTCAATGAGGTTAAGAAGAATCCTAGAGTGTCAGCTAAAGACTTACAGAAATCTCTGGAACATGCTAACATCTCTGTTGATCAGTCTACGATACGTAAAACACTAAACAAGAAGGGTGTTCATGGGAGGACACCACGGAAGAAGCCACTGCTGTCCAAAATAAACATTGCTGCACGTCTGAAGTTTGCAAAAGTGCACCTGGATGTTCCACAGAGCTACTGGCAAAATATTCTGTGGACAGATGAAACTACAGTTGAGCTGTTTGGAAGGAACACACAACACTATGTGGGGAGAAAAAAAGGCACAGCACACCAACATCAAAACCTCATCCCAACTGTAAAGTATGATGGAGGGAGCATCATGGTTTGGGGCTGCTTTGCTGCCTCAGGGCCAGGACAGCTTGCTATCATCGACGGAAAAATGTATTCCCAAGTTTATCAAGACATTTTGCAGGAGAATGTTATGCTATCTGTCCGCCAATTGAAGCTCAGCAGAAGTTGGGTGATGCMACAGKACAACGACCCAAAACACAGAAGTAACTCAACAACAGAATGGCTTTAACAGAAGAAAATACGACTTCTGGAGTGGCCCAGTCAGAGTCCTGACCTCAACCCGATTGAGATGCTGTGGCATGACCTCAAGAGAGCAGTTCACACCACATCCCAAGA
Source organism: Salvelinus sp. IW2-2015 (assembly GCF_002910315.2). Lineage (NCBI taxonomy): Eukaryota > Metazoa > Chordata > Actinopteri > Salmoniformes > Salmonidae > Salvelinus > Salvelinus sp. IW2-2015. The sequence continues at coordinate 175,628 of NW_019942545.1, read as the reverse complement.
ATATTGCTAAACTGAAACAGTTCTGTAAAAAGGAATAGTCCAAAATTCCTCCTGACCGTTGTGCAAATCTGATCCGCAACTACAGAAAACGTTTGGTTGAGGTTATTGCTGCCAAAGGAGGGTCAATCAGTTATTAAATCCAAGGGTTCACATAGTTTTCCACCCTGCACTGTGAATGTTTACACGGTGTGTTCAATAAAGACATGAAAACGTATAATTGCTTATGTGTTATTYGTTTAAGCAGACTGTGTTTCGTTTATTGTTGTGACCTAGATGAAGATCAGATCAAATTGTATGACCAATTTATACAGAAATACAGGTATTTCCAAAGGGTTCACATACTTTTTCTTGCCCCTGTAAACCCAGACCCCTGTCGGCAGTTCTTGGTCCTGGTACTGATCCACTCCTGGTAGGATCATCTAGCATGACAGATCCAGAACCCCCACCACTGTTGTTTGCAAAAGAGCTGTAAGATCATAATCCTTCCTCTCTCTCCCCTCAACGGAAATGGTACTGCTGTTATTGTCACAGCAGCAGGGTGCACTGCTGAGAGCCTGTAGCTCACAGGCTGGCTGGCTGGCTGGCTGACTGACTGGAGTGGATGGGTAGTACAAGAGTGTACAAGACAACCTACTACGTGGATGTGCATGTTTAGAATAGGGTCTGAGATTATGTAAATGAATGCATTTTACTGAAATTATATTCAGAGGCATTGGGTAATCATTTCACAGGATGTAATGTTAATTCCTATGGAGTTGACATTTAGGTAGGCCGTGCTAGGTGTGATTTATGAAGAGCGCTGTTGCAGTGTTGTATATGTGTGTACCCAAATCCAACAGGCAACAGGGAGCTCGTTTATCATAACACAGGGTTGGGTGGTAGCATTTTACCAGTGCACGCACGCGCGCGCACGCGCGCGCACGCGCACACACACACACACACGTTACATCATAATAAGCCCCCATGCTCTTGAAGTGCTCTCTGGTTGATCTTTTGATGACTGTGTGCAGTGTCATCACACCACAAATCACTCTGCCTACTTTCAATATTTGTGCTTCACCTGTTTATACAACACCTGCAGACTCAGAGGACAGGCACACACAAGTATGAGTACATACAGTCACACAAAAGGAATAGGTCTGCTACACTACACAAGAGAGAAACATCCATATTGACTACAGTTAAATAATGAGAGAGAGAAGCCACATGGAAAAGATTGATCATAGGAAGCATGTAAAGGACAACAGAATATCAATCAGCCTGAGTTTATTAATAATAGTCTATCAATGAGTTTCAATTAAAAAGAAGAGCAGTATTAGTATGGGATTCACTTTCCTAATAGAATAAGATCGAATCTAGATATGCAAATGTACACCCTCACAGCCAGGGTTGGGGAGTAACTGATAACATGTAATCTGATTCTAAAATAAATACTGTATAGGTCACGTTACCAGTAAAAAAGATTGTAATCAGATTACAGATACTTTTTGGAGAAAAAAAATGTATGATTACTTYTTGGATGACTTTTAAATTCTGAAAGGATGTTAGCGGAAAAATACATTATGACACCTTTCTGTTTTCTCAATGACATTCAATTCAGCATTGAAAAATGGCACAAGTTTAAGTTTGTTCCACCTGAGCGAGCGTGATCACAAGTCAGAGACCCCTATGACGACACACCAAAATAATGTGTTTGATGGATCCTTTTTGTCTTCTTCGAATGCCTCTTAAAACTTCTCTAGGGTAGGGGGCAAACCTTGCAGTTTTGTCATGAAATGCTTTCCAAATTTGTATATGAATTTCTACAATTTATAGTTGGTTTGAGGTTTTAAGTCATTGAAATTTGGAGATATTCGAATTTAATATATTGTTGCATGTACATTGTGTAATTTACCAATTGTCCCTATCTAGCCCCATAGTGATATCAAAAGTCAACCCAAATTTACCACGATCGGGTCACCTAAARCTACACTCCGAATTGATTATTACTTGTCTGGCAGCACGCCAGCTGTGGGCAGGATTGAAACAAACCCAACCTTAATTTACGTCAAGACCACAAGTCTCWCAAAACTCAATTTTGGACGAGACTGACTTGATAACAAAAATTATCCTATTTACACTTTGTAGTGTGGCCAATTTTGACAGTAGAATAACTGTGTCTGACTCATATCGACGCCACATAGGCTAATATCTAAATGAGAAGTTGTTTTTTAGAGGCAGTTGCTCTTTAAGATAGACATACAGACGCACACTTCAAATTAACACAACAAAACAAAATGGAGTAAGTAAAAAAAATAAGGCCTTATTGGTATGGGCATTATTAAGCCATTGTGTTCTATATTTTTTGTTGTTACTGTGGGACAATAGTATATAATTAATAACAGCTGTTACTTTGTAATGCATCACACATTTGGCAATCCATAGTGCTTTGATCACACCAGCCAAATCAATTCCACTAATGCTGTTATTGATAACAAGACACTCATCAACAAGAGCTCTGGTGATGATGTTAGAGAGGGGGGGAAAGCACTGCCTTTTGTTGTGAATGAGGTATAACTAATGTAACACCTTAATAAGCATAAAATATTTCACTACTATTTTAATTTACAGGAATACTCATCGTTAGAAACAGCCCATTGGCAGATAAACTGCATTAACGAATCACCTCTGGATTAGAACCCACTCCGGTGACATGACACACACATGCAGCCTAAATGATCACGATGTCTTACCAACCCAGAATGCTCTGTGCTCTCYGCTGAGAAGCTCTGGTTAGGAGTGCATATTGACAGTCCATCAGATCCACAGTGTTACCACACAAACACTCGCTGAACCAAAGGTTGCTGTGTGACGCCCAGCCAGAGRAAGGGCACGTAACTCAGGAGAGTGAGGTGGGGTGAYGGTTTTCACCCTTCCACCCCAACAGAGGCTCTCTATCCCATCTGCTGGATTCATTTAGATTGGACCTAAAATAGGTGACCGGGCGGTTGTTGCCCTTTGGTGTACTTTGATACCCTTGGTCCCCTGAGTTTATCTATCAATCCATAGGATCAGAGGTGGATTGACATTAGGATTAGTATGGAGAGGGCTCGTGTTGTGTGTTTAGTCCATAGACGGATGGGACGGRCCGACTCACTGTGAGTGAATCAACTGGAGCCTCTCAGTCTGACCGATGACCCTAATCTGTGTCCATTATGAACATTCCCCCACACTAGTCCCTCCCAGAGCATTACATGGGGGAATACGGAGGTTAAAAACACGCTGCCATGTGCTGTTGATCCAGTACTGTAGGCCACCACAATGACTTTTGTGACACAAGAGTTGCATTACATTTTTCCCTATTAAAATCGTACATTTCATTTGGGAAAATCTTAGAGCATGGATGGACACATCTAATGTTGAAACGACTGTCAAGAAAAACAAATCTTATTTGCATGAAGTATCCCTAAAACAGATGTTGAGTGGTCATAGCCTACACGTGTACCAAGCCAGTGGACGTGCTGGGGTCTTGTCTAGTTGGTCTGAGTGTTAAGTGTGAATGAGGCCCTGCGGTAGGGCGAYCAGACGTCCCCGATTTCTTGGGACAGTCCCCGATTTTGGTGAGCTGTCCCCGACCAGAGCTGTCCCCAGAAATGTCCCCGATTGGCCCTCAGAAAGAAAAAAGCAACTCTGGAGTTAAATTGAGTCTGATATTTCAATAATCCAACGCTGTATCCAATCAGATTTGCATGTAAAAATGTTGTCTGTCCCTGTACCAAACTTGTTTGCTCCCGTGGCTTCGCCATAGCCCTTTTATGAGAATGTTCAGCCAAACATTTGATCAGTGATACATTTTAACCACTGAACCAAACTTGAAAACTACTAGATAGTCTAGGATGTGTAATCCATTACTGTGTTATAATTACTACAAGTATTTGAAGGGACTATAGTGAAAATGTATTAAATATAGTTCCATGACATTGTTTTTATAATTTTTTCGCGCCGCTAGCTACAACAAAAATGTACGGTTTACATATCCAAATTCTGGTCACCTTATCGCGGGGCATGTTTCTGTGCTCTTTCTCGCTCTCTCGCTCTCTCGCTCTCTCGCTGTCAGACTCAGGTCCAGGGCACACTAGGTGTCAGCTATGGGAGCCGCTCTCACATTAAAACCCCCCAGGGCAGAAATCAGGATCCTGGAGCCACTCATACATTGACACATGTGCAAGCTAGCGCCTATGCAAACGACCCAACCACACGGAGACATTCCTCCATTAAAACAGTGACCTTTCAGAGGTGATCTGTGAGGGAGGCTGTGGAACGTTGCTGTGCGGTCGGTCGTCATGGAAACAACCCTGAGGTAGTATACAACCGGTCATTGTGACGGTGCTGTTTGTTAAATCATGTTAGCTGTGCTTCAGGGTAAATGGCTCCTATGGGTCTCTGCTAGTTTCGTATACTAACTGTACTGCAGTCTATGTAGTTAGAGTTGATAGCTGTCATTAAAACTGTGGCGCTAACATAATTGAAGTGATTTGTGTATCAAACCCCCTTAGCAAACACTGGCCTTGAGTGTGTTTGTGTGTTTGTATACATGCGTGGATGTGTTTAATGCTGTGGGATAATGAGGGTCTCATTAACTATGCCCACCCCATTGTCCCTGGGGCCCCAAAACTAACCACTGCTAGATTGTATCTTCAGTAATACACACACACAGCTGTGAAACATCCTCCACTCTTCCCAAACTCCCTTTTGTCGTTCCTGTGACAGTATGTTTGTGTGGTATAGTAACTACACACACCTCAACACTCGCCCACAAACACACAAGTTAGCTCGTACACATGGGTACTTACATTAAATCACACACAACACAACTCACAGACAGCAGTCCCTTCATGGAGCCCCTCCCAGAGTAGAGTACAGTTGTCACGCCCTGACCTTAGAGACCCCTATTATTCTCTATGTTTGGTTAGGTCAGGGTGTGACTCGGGTGGGAAAAGTCTATGTTTTCTATTTCTTTGTTTTTTGTCGTGTGTGTGTGTTTCCCAATCAGAGGCAGCTGTCTATCGTTGTCTCTGATTGGGGATCATGCATAAGTTGTCATTTTCCTTTTGGGTTTTGTGGGATCTTGTTTTCTGTTTTGTGGTCTGTGCCTGACAGAACTGTGCGCTTTCGTTTTCACTTTGGTTATTTTGTTTGAGTGTTTTTTGAAAATAAAAATCATGARCACTTTCCACRCTGCGCTTCGGTMCACTCCTTTCGAACGAGAGTCGTAACAACAGTCAGCACCATTGAACCTGCACCTCTCTTTAGATGTGAATGTTACTGTGGACTTTACTGTAAACTATCTGAACTGCTTTCAAATAAACCAKATGACCCCAGCCTCTGCTCTCCGGATGGGGGTGCCAGCCAGACACGATGCCCCATGGAGGGTGCGGGGGCAGGCCAGCCAGCTGGCCCCACAGGAGGCTCTGGCCAAAGGCAAAGGCCAGGGTCAGCCTGCCTGCAGCTGCAAGCTGAGAGAAATCATCTATCACAACATCTGATGTAAGGGGAGATTGAGCAACAGTTCCTCTGAGAAAAAGGAAGAAAGAGAGCCATCAACAGAAAACAGAAAAACGTTGACTAACAGACCAGAGGGTTTTAACACTTCTCTAAGAGAGAGAGAGGGTTTCAGGGCTGAAGCAGAGAAGGCCGTTGGACAGGGAGAGGAGATCTTGGGTTCACATCCCAAGATATTTGAGTGCTGCAGTCGTGCCCTTGAGTCAGAGACTGTACAGTGTAAGTGATTCAATCAGGCTAAAGCATGGAGACGGTGCCAAACTATTAGCTGATGTGAGATAGAGCTCTGCAACAGGGACAGCAGACTGACACCAGACTGACACCAGACTGACACCAGACAGGTGAAAGTGAGAGAAAACAGGTTGTGCCTTTGTCTCTGCACTCCTTCATCGTATAGCGTTCTTGTCTTCCTCTCTCTCTATCTCTCTCTCTCTCTCTCTCTCTCGCTCTCTCTCTCTGCATCTTTTGAGGCTGAGCCACTGGCCTGGATCTCACACAGCATCAACCAACTCCTACTTTGACCCACTTTCTCCTGGACTAAAATTGAACACACTGTCGACAGGCTGCAGGGCCAAGGAGAAGAACCAGAATTGTCCCGTTCCATCTTTTATGACTACAGGCAAACGGCAGAAAAGAACCAGGCAAGACAGGGAAACAGACTGTACAAACTGAGCAGTGAATAGAAGAAGTGAAGTGAGAAGGACTAGCAGTCCAAAAGAAAATCTGTCAGACCAAGACAAATATTAGTCACTTGTATAATCATTAACTACAGTTCTGTGACTACAACGATATAACAAAGCATGGTTGACTTTTATACGGTTTAACTGGCCAGAGTGATAACATTCAGCGACAACGGGACACATAGTTAAATCGGCCGAAGAATAAAGTATGAGAAACAGCCGAGAAGGAGATGACAACACTGTGTTCTCAACCGGGTGGCGGAAAAAGAGAAGATCAGGCCACAGATCAAGATACAACAACAAAAAGAGAAGTCACACTGCAGATGAGACTGACGGTCCAATATGGCGTGGTTTGTCCCAGTCTGGTAAAACACAAGTTCCAATCCTGACAATGACCATGATCAACTATAAGTTATATCCCGCAGCTTGGCTGTGAGGTCGAACATCTGTAGCACACGTGCGTAACACGAGAAACTGATGATGCATACAAGAAAGCACACTAGACACACAGGTCAGACGCAACACACACAGAACGCGATGAACACACACACACACACACACACTCACACACATAGGTAACTGAGGACAAGCTAAACACATACTGACTGTACACACACAGACACTGTTCTACCCGGGTCAAACCAATTCTCTCACTTACCATCTCTACTTGCCGGGGGTCCAGTTGGGTGGGTGCCGAGGACTGCACAGCAAAGTGGATCTTCCTGCTCTCCTTGCACTCGTCCCCAACCTCATCCGACGCAGAGGGATCCATGGCTGTGTCTATGTCCCGGGGGGGTCACTCTCTCACCAGGCACCAAGCTCTGCTCCACTAGGCTCCCTGGAGGAAGGTCCCAACACAACACACTGTACAGCAGTCCTGCTTCTGCTGGGTCTACCTCACTCTCTCTCTATATATATATATATATATATATACACCTCTCTGCCACTGTCTCCTTTCAAAAACAAAACAGATGGAGTTCTCTTTGTTTATCTTTGTCGCTCTCCTCTTTTACTCATGGTCAGCTATTTCTCCTATCCTTTATCTCCCCTGTTCCCTCCCTTCTTCCTCTCTGCCTGTTTCTGTCTGACACTTACTCTTGTTTGACGTTCTAGGTGGTGTGTGTTTATCTCTCTCTCTCTCCTCCCTCTCTTTCCCTCGCTCACAACCTGTGCAACAAGAGTAATTGAGACACGTCCTTAGAGCTGAGAGAGAGAAGAGAGAGAGAGAGAGAGAGAGAGAGAGAGAGAGAGAAGAGAGAGAGAGAGAGAGAAGGGGTGGACAGAGGCAGGGAGGGGGCGGAGGAAGCTAGAGTGAAGGAGGGAAGAGATGACCGGAGGGGGGGGGGGAGTTGTGTTTTTGTATATATTTAAGCTGACGTTGATTTGTAATCAGAAAAAAAAGATAATCTCATCCCATCAGCTGAGCCTCTTTTGGCCTCTGTTTGTGAATGAGAGATTTGTGCTCTCAGAGGGAGAGGGGGGGAGGAGAAAGAGAGAGAGCAGGGGGGGGGACAAACAGGGAGAAATAGAGACACAACGGGATATAGAGAGTGGAAAGGAAGAAAGAAAGGATGAAAAACAGARAGGTGACCGAGCAAAACAAGGAATAAATCATGACAGATGCAGAAGAATCAGCATCAGGCATGGAGGCAGAGAGGCATGTGCTATGACTGGCTGGCTAATTTAGTGAACAGTGGTGCTATGAATATCTGATGGGTCCTCATCTAATGAATTTCCATAAAGAACCAGATCTTAGGATGCAGGAAGAATGTTAACAGTCTCATTCCTGTTCTGTTCTGTTCCACAGAGAGCTGCGAATCAGGCGCTGAGATGGTTCAACGGCGAAGGTGCATAAAGATGGAGGAATTCCGATGTTAYGTCATTGTTTTTACCACTGGTCCGCAGAGTTCTTCAACGACAGCGCGCGACATGGTTCAATGTGCCGGTAAATGGTTTTTTCAAATTGCCACTGTCTTGGAGCTAKATTTGGGATCATGTATACTGTGCAAAAGCCGGTGTACAAAAAAAAAAGAGCGACGAAGAGCAATGTACAAGATGGCGAACTGAGCAAACAAGGCATTCGTGGTAAGTACATGGGGGGCTGCCATCTTTATGCACCTTTGCCACTAAAACAACATCTCGGACACATCAGCGTACAAGCTGGGTGGATTTGGCCCCTGGTCAGGGAAGGACTTTGGTTGTATTGGGTTGGGAGTGGGAGTGGGATAAGGGAGACAGCACAGCGGTTGGTGGAGGAGGAGTGCAAMTAGGTGACAGAGGGGGCCAGTCAGAGGAGGAACGCTGCCAGCCGTGTTATTCACTCTGCCTTGCTTACATGTGGGAGGACAGATCGGAAGTTCATCAGTGGGCTTTAGAGCAGCGATTMTCAACTGGTGGGTCACGGGAGGTTTTGAACGGGTCACGGATGTCTGAGTAAAATATAAATATATATACTGTATATATACACTGAACAAAAATATAAACGCAACATGCAATAATTTCAACSATTTTAACTGCATTACAGTTCAMATAAGGAAATCAGTCAATTGATATAAATAAATGAGGCCCTAATCTATGGATTTCACATGACTGRGAATACAGATATGCATCTGTTGGTCACAGATACCTTAAAAGAAAGGTAGGGGCGTGGATCAGAAACTAGTCAGTATGTGGTGTGACCACCATTTGCCTCATGCAGCTCGATACATCTCCTTTGCATAGAGTTTATCAGGCTGTTGATTGTGGCCTGTGGAATGTTGTCCCACTTCTCTTCGATGGCTGAAGTTTAGTAGTTGCTGCCTCTTGGATCCCCCCACGGGCCTTGGTCCAGGGGCCTCAGCCCCGGTAAGCCCCTGCATTACTCCGGCCCTGAGTTTATTTACGTTCTTCATTAAGAATATCAGAAAACTTGTATTATTGGCAATGAAAGAGGTGGGAATGTTGTTCCCATGTCATATACTTGCAACATTTACTATCAATATAGCATTACAAATAGTTTTCCAGATTGTATTCTGGCGATCATTTTTCGTAATGAGAATATTGGGTCCAGCTGAGACAACCTGGTTCAATTTGGGTCCCGAGGCAAAACAAGTTGAGAAGCATGGCTTTAGAGGGTTTGGCTTCATCCTTCTCTGCACACATCTACCTCCTCTGTTAGCATGTAAGAGTGAAAGAGCCAGGGGCCATTCGGCTATGATCTTGGCAGAATTAGAGCCAGACATCCTGGAAAGAGAATACAAAAAACAGAAATCCACCATAAAACTCATGGAAATGACTCTGGCTGCTGCAGGGAACACACATAAACACACACACCGAGAGAGAAGAATGCATCTCCTATGACAGACTGGACAAGTATGTAACTCTACCCTCTAGTAAAAGGGGCATCTCTGTCCATGTGACAGCCAATAGGGCAGGGGTTGACAGTGCTTCTCCCCAAAGTTATTACAGCCCCCCAGAGGCAAGTTCAGCCATGCTCAGCTCAGCTCTGCTCTGGCTCAATGAGCTCAGACTAAGAAGAGTGGAGGTTTGAGAGCTGGTCCCATATAATGACGTAATAGTCAACTATAGAACCTCTGTGGCTGGTCCTGTTAACAGAGAAGATCATACGATGTAAAGAAACGTAGATACCTGCGTACATGGAGATGGCAAGGCTATGAAAAGGTAATGGACCATTGAAACTATAATCCACACCCCCACTCAGTCGGGTCCAAATCCTGCCCCACCCTAATTCCTCATGAGCGCCAGCCAAGTGTTCTGTTGGTAATAAGCTGAAGCACCTGGGGTTTGGACGTCAACAGCAACGTAAAATGTGAAATCATTCATTTCTAAGGATCACACAGAGGCTTTGTCCCAGGACGGCAGGTGTTCTCATAATTCATAACAGGTCACACAGAAAGAGAGTGTTTATCAGTCCTCACTTAAACTCATCCCTCTGCTCTCCACCTACATTACCTACATCGCTGACGCATCACAGCTGGCAAATACTAACTACGTGTTCACATCATACAATGATTCTGATCATGTGGTCGTTATAGGGTATGGGAAGGTAGCACTGGACAGGTGAGGCAGCTAGTTCAAATCCACCTGTGTATCTCCTGCCTTGCTCCTGGACTGAGGATGAGACAGACCATTGTTTAGGCACTATCTACTGGCCTGTCTGTCAGTACAGGGATGGCACTGTGGGAACCAGATGAATATGCATACGGTCATGCGTGCAAGTAGAAACACACACACACCATAATGGTATGTGATGTGGTAACATGAGTACAAGCACCACTATGAGATCACAGACAGACAGATAGACACAGACAGACAGACAGACAGACAGACAGACAGACAGACAGACAGAGTGAGCAAGAAGGGGAGAACTAGAGAGAGGGAGAGAGAAAGAAGGGGAGAGAGAGAGAAGGGGAGAGAAAGAGTGTGTGAGAGAGAGAGTGAGACAGAGAGAGAGAGAGTGARGGAGAGTGAGACAGGGAGAGAGAGAGAGAGAGAGAGTGAGAGAGGGAGTGAGAGCAAAATATCTCAGATCTCAGGGAATTAGACCAAAGATCTCAATTGGTAAAAAATATATAGAGTACTGCACACACTACAACGACTTAGATTTAAAAATAAGCTCAACTGGACACCTTAATGAGGCAGTAAATGAACTGAGAGAGAAAGCACGCAGGGCATTCTGCGCCATTAAAAAATTAATTCAAATTGAAATACCTATTAAAATTTGGCAAATTGAATGTGTCACTGAACCAATTGCACTTTATGGCAGCGAGGTGTGGGGTCCACTTGCAAAACAAGATTTCACTAAATGGGACAAACACCCCATTTAARCCCTGCATGCAGAGTTCTGTAAGATTCTCCTACATGTCCAGAGGAAAACTACAAACAATGCATGCAGTGCAGAATTAGACCAATATCCACTAATAATAAAAACTCAAAAAAGAGCAATTAAGTTTTGGAAACATCTAAAATACAGTGACCCMCTCTCATATCAYTACCAAGCCCTGCAACACCAAGAGCTGAGCAAAGAAAAGAGTCCCCTCATCCAGCTGGTCCTGGGGCTGTCACACACCTGACCTTAGAGAGCTTTTTATGTCTCTATTTTGGTTTGGTCAGGGTGTGATTTGGGGTGGGCATTCTATGTTMATTTCTCTATGWGTTGTATTTCTTTGTTTTGGCCAGGTATGGTTCTCAATCAGGGACAGCTGTCTATCGTTGTCTCTGATTGGGAACCATACTTAGGTAGCATTTTCCCACCTGTGTTTTGTGGGTAGTTATTTTCTGTTGAGTGTTTTCTGCCCCTGACAGGACTGTTTCGTTTTGCACTTTGTTATTTTGTTCTGGTGTTCAGTTTAAATAAAAGTCATGAACACTTACCACACTGCGCTTTGGTCCGATTCTTCCTCTTCAGACGACGACACCCGTTACAGGGGCTCAGTTCACAAACCTGTTCTATAACACACTGAAGCCTCAGGACMAGAACATCCAATCAATCAGAATAAAACAAATTACAACACAGTCAAAACAAAACTACATTGCTTATTGGGAAACACAAGCACAAGCACAAAGTAAAATGCAGTGCTATCTGGCCCTAAATCGACAGTACACCGTGGCTAACTATTTGACCATGGTTACTGATCAAAACCTTAGAAAAACCTTGACAAAGTACAGGCTCAGTGAGCACAGCCTTGCCATTGAGAAGGGTAGACACAGGAAAACCTGGCTCGCTGTAGAGGAAAGGCTGTGCAACCACTGCACAACAGCAGAACCTGAGACAGAGCTGCATTTCCTGACAAAATGCCAAAAATATAAAACAATTAGAGAGTGTCATTTCCCCAAATTTGAAACACTTATTTAAGGTTCCAAAGACCTCTCTGATGAGGATAGGCTACCCGTCCTGTTGGGGGAGGACGCAGAGAGCTGTGGGTTGGCAGCGCACTACATTGCTGCCTGCCATAAGATGAGGGACAGTGTCTGACAGACCAATCAACCTGCACATGTACTCTACTGTATGCTTATTGTTATTGTTCAATGTATGGTTATTTTGACCCTTGGTTATTGTTGTTACTGTTGTCCCGTTGACAATTTTGATTCTTATTATTTTCATATTGTAAATATCCAAAGTAAGCTTTGGCAATATGTACATTGTTACGTCATGCCAATAAAGCAAATTGAATTGAAAAAATTGAGTGAGAGAAAGAGAGAGAGCGTGAGAGAGAGAAAGCGAGAGAGAGAGAGACAAACACGATTTTGATAAACTCCCATTTATACTGGGTGAAATGCCACAGTGTGCCATCACAGCAGCAATATTTGTGACCTGTTGCCACAAGAAAAGGGCAACCAGTGAAGAACAAACACCTTTGTAAATACAACCCATATTTATGTTTATTTATTTTCCCTTTTGTACTTTAACCATTTCCACATCATTACAACACTGTATATATACACAATATGACATTTGTAATGTCTTTATTCTTTTGTAACTTCTGTGAGTGTAATGTTTACTGTTCTTTTTTTTCACTTTTGTATATTATCTACTTCACTTGCTTTGGCAATGTTAACATATGTTTCCCATGCCAATAAAGCCCCTTGAATTGAATTGAGAGAGAGAAAGGGAGAGAGAGCTAGAGAGATCGAGATAGAGAGAAGGGGAGATAGAGAGAGAGCGAGAGAGAGAAGCGGAGATGACAGAGACAGAGACAGAGACAGAGACAGAGGACAGAGACAGAGACAGAGACAGAGACAGAGAGAGAGAGAAGAGAGAGAGAGAGAGAGAGAGAGAGAGAGAGAGAGAGAGAGAGAGAGAGAGAGAGAGAGAGAGAGAGAGAGAGAGAGAGAGAGAGAGGGAGAGAGAGAGCGGAGGAGGGAGCGAGAGAGAGAGACAGAGCGCAGAAAAGAGGAGGCGAGAGAGAGACAGAGCGAGAGCGAGAGAGAGGAGGCGAGAGCGAGAGGAGAGAGAGCGAGAGGAGACGACGAGAGAGGCGAAGAGAGAGAGGGAGAGACAGAGCGAGAGAGAAGAGAGAGAGATGCGAGAGAGAGCGAGAGAGAGAGCGAGAGCGAGAGAGACAGAGCGAGAGAGCGAGTGCGAGAGCGAGTGCGAGAGAGAGAGAGCGAGAGAGAGATTATTGTACCATAAGGACTATTATGATGACAAAGCCAGACACTGAACATACTGAGAAAGTGAGTACTCTAGCTCTGGCCTGGACCTACATCCATCTGGAATGTGTTAGGACAACAGCGGCGCACTCACCGAATAATGGGATAATCCCTGGGAGACAGAGAAAGAGGGAGAGCGAGAGGAACAGAATATGGAAAAAGGGAGAATCACAAAGCACATGTTGACATGGACCAGGTCCACTGTGAGTGGTGGATTACAGACGAGGCAGGGGGAAGAAGTGATGAAAAGATCCACGGYAGGAACACTTTGTGTCCAAAGTCCACCATCTACTGGTAGAAAAGGAGATGCAGCAATGAAACAAACAGAAACCATGCCAGGATGGAGTGTCACTTAATATCCTACAGATGTCGCTTTTGCCTCATATTTGATCACTTGAATAAACCCCCGACACTGACATCTAGACATGGTACTGTAGCAGGCAGTGGACATTATGACATTATGAGGAGAGGAGGTGGCTGTGACTAAGGCAGTGATTTATTTAGCGCTATCTCTCGCTCTCTCCCTCTTTCTGTCCCCCTCTCTCTCTCCTTCTCTTTTTCTCTCTCTCCCGCTCTCTCTTTCTCTCTACCTACCTATCTATCCTTCTCTCTCTCCCGCTCACTTTCTCTCTCTCTCCTATTTTTCTCTCTCCCATTCTTTCTCTTTATATATCTCTCTTTCGCTCTCTCTTTCTCCCTCCCTCCCTCTACACCCCCAAGCCCCTCACTCACATCATCAATAATATATAGGCCCTTGTTTCCACTGCCACAATTAATCCTCTATCGTTACTATAATTAAAAGGCAGAAATCCCATAAGATGGTTCAGCTTGGCCGGGCATGGTCTGGCACGGGAACTGATGAAGAATCCCTGAGCCACACACACCCTGTAGCCACACACACAGAGACACACACACACAGACACCCAGTCAGTCTAAACAGACAGACAGACAGACAGACAGACAGACAGACAGACAGACAGACAGACAGACGAAGACAGACAGACAGACAGACAGACACGTAAGCAAAGGCACAAAGTAATGTGAGTACCTTTTCTCCACCCTCCATACAGACACACATGGACCCACACACAGACAAATGCGGCTGGTATCCACGGCAGCCAGTTCCAGGCACACAGAGACAGAGAGGTGGAGCTGTCTGATGCTGGCAATTAGGACCACACTGTCTTGGTGAGCGGTGAGCGCACAGGGATGAATATTTCAGACCAGAGATCTCTATGGGCACCTATGATGTGTCCTGGCAGACCTACAAACACACAAACACAGACAGGGCTGCCAGGTTTGTTGTATGCCTCTCAACTAGGCTACATTACCATTAGCGTCAAAAACTGATACATGAGCTAACCACAAACTCTCTGTATTCATAAACTCGCTCTTTTCTCTTCACTTCTTCAGTCTTTTAATGATTTTTTTGGAAGCTCCAGTGCACACACACTCTTATGGGCACACAGAAACACACACACACGCGCGTACATACACACACAGATGAGCAGTAGCAGCACTCCCCCTGGTGTGTGTTCATTGTGGATGCTGGCTGCACACAGACCTCTATCCTGCCCCTTCATCCTCGGCCCCATCTCCACTTGATTTATCGCTCTCTAATACCACTGCACTAATTAGTCAGTAATTAATTAATAGGCATTTGCATTTGTGGCATATGCAATTAGGAGGCTGGAGAGAGGAGAAGTGCAGATGGGGTCTGGGGAGTCTGGCGGGGGAGGTGTGTGTGTGTGTGTTGTGTGTGTGTGTGTGGTGTGTGTGTGTGTGTTGTTGTGTGTGTGTGTGTGTGTGTGTGTGTGTGGTGTGTGTGTGGTGTGTGTGTGTGTGTGTGTGTGTGTGTGTGTGTGTGTGTCGTGTGTGTGTGTTGTGTGTGTTGTGTGTGTGTGTGTGTGTGTGTGTGTGTGTGTGTGTGTGTGTGTGTGTGTGGAAGTTGCAGTGTAGGACTTGCATCACAGACGGAAAAGTGAAATACGTGTATTCTGGTCAGAATCGTGGTAGTGTGGTACGCACCTAAAGGACTACCCCTTTATAGAGCAAACACCCATTGAAGGGTCTCTAAATTATAGTATATATTGGGTGGTCGTCAACAGACAATGATAACACCCAGGTGGTTCATAAGCGTGCACCACTGCATTTAACCATGGAAAGGTGACTGGGAATACGGCCGAATACAAACAGTGTAGTTATTCCCTCCGCAAGGCAATCAAACAAGTGAAATGTCAGTATAGAGACAAATTTGAGTTGCAATTCAACGAGACGTATGTGGCAGGGTCTACAGACAATCACGGACTACAAAAGGAAAACCAACCGCGTCGTGGACACCGACGTCTTGCTTCCAGACAAACTAAACACCTTCTTTGCCCGCTTTGAGGACAATACAGTGCCACCGACGCGGCCCGCTACCAAGGACTGTGGGCTCTCCTTCTCCGTGGCCGACGTGAGTAAAACATTTAAACCTGTTAACACTCGCAAGGCAGACGGACCAGGCGGAATCCCTAGCCGCGTCCTCAGAGCATGCGCAGATCAGCTGGCTGGAGTGTTTACGCACCTATTCAATCTCTCCCTATCCCAGTCTGCTGTCCCCCAGTTCAAGATGGCCACCATTGTTCCTGTACCCAGGAAGGCAAAGGTAACTGAACTAAAGGACTATCGCCCTGTAGCACTCACTTCTATCATCATGAAGTGCTTTGTAATACAAGTCAAGGATCATATCACCGCCACCCTACCTGACACCCTAGAACCACTTCAATTTGCTTACCGCCCCAATAGGTCCACAGACGATGCAATCGCCATCACACTGCACACTGCCCTATCCTATCTGGACAAGAGGAATACCTATGTAAGAATGCTGTTCATAGCTCAGCATTCAACACCATAGTACCCTCCAAGCTCATCATTAAGCTTGAGGCCCTGGGTCTCAACCACGCCCTGTGCAATTGGGTCCTGGAATTCCTGACGGGCCGCCCCCAGGTGGTGAAGGTAGGAAACAACATCTCCACTTCGCTGATCCACAACACTGGGGCCCCACAAGGGTGTGTGCTCAGCCCCCTCCTGTACTCCCTGTTCACCCATGACTGCGTGGCCATGCACGCCTCCAACTCAATCATCAAGTTTGTAGACGACACAACAGTAATAGGCTTGATCACCAACAACGACGAGACAGCCTACAGGGAGGGGGTGAGGGCACTCGGAGTGTGGTGTCAGGAAAACAATCTCTCACTTAACGTCAACAAAACAAAAGGAGAAGATCGTGGACTTCAGGAAACAGCAGAGGGAGCACCCTCACCCCCCCCTATCCACATCGATGGGACAGCAGTAGAGAAGGTGGAAAGTTTTAAGTTCCTCAGAGTACACAGAGTACATGGTCCACCTACACAGACAGTGTGGTGAAGAAGGCGCAACATCGCCTCTTCAACCTCAAGAGGCTGAAGAAATTTGGCTTGTCACCTAAACCCCTCCCCCACATTTTACAAATGCACAATTAAGAACATCCTGTCGGGCTGTATCACTGCCCACCCACAACCACAAGGCTCTCTCCAGAGGGTGGTTTGGTCTCCATAACGCATCACCGGTGGCAAACTACCTGCCCTCCAGGACACCTACGCACCCGATGTTACAGGAAGGCCAAAAAGACCATCAAGGACAATAACCACCCGAGCCACTGCCTGTTCACCCCGCTACCATCCAGAAGGCGAGGTCAGAACAGGTGCATCAAAACTGGGACCGAGAGACTGAAAAAAAGCTAATATCTCAAGACCATCAGACTGTTAAACAGCCACCGCTAACACAGAGAGGCTGCTGCCTACATACAGACTTGAAATCATTGGCCACTTTAATAAATCGATCACTAGTCACTTTAATAATGCCACTTTAATAATATTTACATATCTTGCATTACTCATCTCATATGTATATACTGTATTTTATACCATCTATTGCATCTTGCCTATGCCGCTCTGTCATTGCTCATCCATATATTTATATGTATATATCCTTATTCCATTCCTTTACTTACATTTGTGTGCTTTAGGTAGTTGTTGTGGAATTGTTAGATTACATTTTAGATATTGCTGCACTGTCGGAACTACAAGCACAAGCATTTTGCTACACTCGCAATAACATCTGCTAACCATGTGTAGTGACCAATAAAATTCGATTTGATTTGATCTGGCAAAATCCATACACACGAACACATTATTTTGCATAAACTCTTCCCAGTATTCTAATACCAGTTTACAGCCGCCATGTTTGTTGTCTCCTTTAGCCTGTCATTGGCTAAAACGATGCTGTTGACATTTGCCATTTCTTTTGGCAAGGTGATTTGAAGGATGATTGGGACTTGTTGAAACGCACGGGTAAGGCAACCCGTGCTCACCGCCCTCCATTCCCGCCTCACTAGTGCTGCTGAGGTAGGGCACCGATTTGGCTGGCAGCAGGGCCTGACGTGATGCCTTCCATCCCCCACCTTTGGAGTGGTGCCAGGATGCCATCCTCTCTCTCAGGACCGTCGGGGACTGGATGGGACACATTATCGAATGTGCAGAATCATGACCCCCATAGCCACAGCTGTTGCCACACTACTGCTGACCCCGCAGGTGACCCTCCCCTGGTGGGTGTCTAACTGGGATCTCTGGGGAGTTGGAGGAGAACCTGGTCCAAGGACATGAACCCATGGTGCTATTTTCCTGCTTCAAAATGTCCCTTTTCCCACCTCTCAATGGTCTGTCATTGCTGTGCCAATGGACAGACACATGCATGCCAACTTGGACCTGGTGGTCACAGAGCTCGTTTTCCAGATTAACTTCACTAATGCCTGCCTAATGGTGAGATATTGGAGTTGGAACTTGGAATAGAGATAACTCAGAGATACCAATGACACAAGAAGTGGGGAAGAGAAAAGCAGGAATTCACAGGCTTGCAGCTCTCTTATTTATAACGCCATTGATTTGGTTAGTGTGCCAACGCTCCTCCCACTCTGGGCAACCGCACAGATGCCAGCTCCAACCAACCCCTGGCCCCCTCCCTCACCGATCCCCGCCCTTATCCCGTCCCTGGTGGGGTCGCACACCTGGGCCCCATCGTTGTTGCTGTGCAGGAGGACTGGAGCTCGCTCGCCCCCCAGGCCCCCCTCAGCGTCTCACTCTGAAAACACCACCGCTCAAGCAACCTCGTCATCTCTCCTACCCGTRCTCACGTCTAATCTCCGATCTCATCTCACGAGCACCTATAAATAACAAACAATCAATAGGGTCTCAATAGCCTATATTTATCTGTCTGTCGGTCTTTATTGAAGATGAGTCTCATTGATCATTCTGCCCGTAGTCTGCGCGCAATGCTATTTGTTTCGATTATTTCCCCCCTGAATAGATCACTATAATGCCATTCAATTAGGTAAATAAATAGATAAACAATATCGCCTTCTGTTCCCAGGTCTGCAAATGCACCCCAACCCCCTCTCCTTGAGCACCGTTGTTTTATGCATGCTATCGTATAACTTAACCCTTAGGTTAAATGTACAAAAATAAAAAATAAAGGCAAATACACCAATAATTGCCGTTGTCTACAACAAACATTTTTGTGGGCCCACTTTTCTGTTTCCTCTCTTTCACTCTTATTGCCTCCGTCTCAGTTTCTCTCTTTTTCTGGCTGTGTGAGCGCGAGCGCAGTGACAGATGGCGGGGCCCTCTTCCCTCGGGAAGACAATCTCTCCGAATGCGGGCGCATGTCAATCACCGGCTCTCATGTGATGGTTCTTGCCAGTGACGTGCCAACCATATGGCCTGGCATCATAGCTGGTATGTAACCCTGCCTGGTAGCGATGCCACACTGTCTCAGAGCGCGCGCGCGGATAGCACACTGAAAGCACCCTGCCGCACCTATAGGAGCGTTTGCTCGCGGTCCCAGAAGATGGTCTGAACTCACGCGCTTTCCACCCCTTCAAGAGCTCCCGCGGAGGTAAGTTGGAGTGTAAACAAATCGACGAGTGACCTTCCCAATATGGAAAGTAATTAATTTAATAAATAGAGATTAATAATGCAAGGTTAATTCGTGACGGTTTTTCGGTGGATTTCTGTGCCTCCTGTAAACGTCTGTTTTGAGTTCACTCAGCTATATGCCATTTTTGAGCATTTGGATTATGGTGTAGCTATGGTTCTTCGTTTGGCACGATGTTATGCTCCATTTGTCCTTCAACTTTTAAYAGCGCGGACCTCCATTCTGTGTGTTAATTATAGGCTAGGAGTGCAATATAATATTCCATGCTTATTTTATTCAGAAAACAGCTATACACAAAGACAAGCTCTAGTTTACCGTCTATCTCTGTGAACAATCGAAAAAATAGCAGCAATCTTCCTCCTGAATTGAATTAATTTCTATAGTCAGACAGTATAAGGCATTAATTTGATTAGTGAAAAATACAAAAGGAAGCCTGTTTCCATGGACCTATGGAACCAGAGAGATGAAGAGAAAGAGAGATACATAGGGAGAGAGAGGGGAGGCAGAATTATTCTTCACCGTCAGCTAATTATTTCTCCGTCTCATGGTTTAGAGAGAAGATTTATCGATGATTTTATCTGAGTGTTCATCTTGGAGAAAATGAAAGGGTGGGTGGGGCGTTATTGAAAGCGAATGTACAGTAGGCTAATACGGACATTATTTATTTGTGTTTGTGTAGTTTTATCATCCACAATTATTCTTTCAACAGCACAACCTTCTGCATAACAATACATCGATAGCTCCCCTAAATCACGCAAGCAAGCACCGCAAGCACATCCAAGAGGAGATTATTGTTGCAATTGAAAGAAAATACAAATCTGCTTTCGGAAATGCATTTTTGATATATATTTAACGACTGCTAAAGGGATACAAGCAATTTCCATCTGTAAATGCAAACATTTCCAACTAAAAGTGGTTTGGAATCGCTCTGTCGTGCATACTGAATTATGTGTGAAATATTTTTCTTGTAAGGTAGTCTACATGGTTTGTTAATTAAACGTTTTTTTTTTTTTTTTAATTGAGCAAATCTCCTGAGCCTGAAATTTCCAAACGAGATTTTGCCTCTGGCACACCCTCGAGATAATTAGCACCGTATTCCTCCTGGTTGACTTTGGGTCTACACACATCACGTAGCCCAACCACAGTTCTCCAGCCTACCAGAGATACAAGAGATTTACAGTGATTTAGGGTGAAAATATGTTACTGGTTTGAGATGGTTTAAACTGTCCATCTATCATATCTTTGCACTGGCTATTTACATTCAAATACCATCTCGTTTCCCCTTTTCGGATAATTGATGCCATTTTCAAAAAAGGTCTGTCTCAATTAACTTCGTATTTTTGGATTATAATATTTGGATGATATTCTAATTGGCGTTTGGGTAAGATATTTACACATTAAATCATTTTTGAGTGCCATAATAACAATGTACATTATTATTATTATTATTATTATCATTATAATTATTTATTGCCAATCAAAATGGATCTTTGTGGATAATATTAACCCATGTTATCCTATAGTGCCCTCTGGTAGACTATAAGGCTGACTATAAGACAACAGCGGCTCTGCAGGTGTGGTAGAAGTCATCTCAATGTCACATTTTTACAAAAAATATGATAGCCTATTAATTCAAATAATTTCCGATATCCACACACATTATTTTGTTATCTTCTGACACGATGATCAACACCGAGGTAGAGACACTGTACATATCCTCTTGCCATGCTTTCTGTGGAGGTGGGTAGTGCGGTGGAGTAGTGCTGGAATGTAGCCAGGAGTATGTGGGCGTCGGGGGGGAGTGAAAGTAGGGGTACGTTGCTTCACAGCGCGCCCCACGGGATCTATAATGTGGCCTGTGCTGTTGAGACCCGCTGCGCGAGGGCAGGAGGGGGCACATGGACGACAGCAGGGAATTAAATAGGGGACCGGTTGGGCGATAGACCCGGGTGTTCACTGAAATGTTTCTGATGGCATGCTGTTATAGTTCCTCCCAAACACGTATCATTTCAGTCTTATTAGGCTATTCATGTCCTCTGCCTTTATCACGAAGAGATATTAATCCTAATTTGATTGAGTATTATGCCATTGTTGTTGAATGCATTTCATTACATTCTTGTTTTTTCTTTTAGCCCTTTTCTGATTTGAAATGTCCTCACTCCTCAGACAACTTCCTTTATCTCTTTCAGTGCCGCAATGTTGACTAGGCTGTTCAGTGACCCGTCGCTGCTTCCCGACATGCATAAGTATTCGGCCTGGGCAGAGGACAGCGAGAGCGAGGACTCGAAGACCAAGGATGATGARGATCACTGCCGCGTGGRCGATGACGACATGGATGTCCCGGACCTGAGAAGCAGCCGGGCACATTCTGAGATCGGCGGTGAAGACGAGGACGACGACGAGGCGGATGAGGACGAAGGAGAGGACGGTGCAGAGGGGGACGGGCCCAAAAAACGGGGCCCTAAGAAGCGTAAAATGACACCTGCGCGTATCGAGCGMTCCAAGTTGCGTCGTCAGAAGGCAAACTCRCGGGAGAGGACGCGCATGCACGAYCTGAACTCTGCGCTCGACAATCTGCGTAAAGTCGTGCCCTGTTACTCMAAAACGCAAAAGCTCTCCAAAATYGAGACTCTCCGTTTGGCCAAGAACTATATCTGGGCCCTCTCTGAGATCCTGCGCTCCGGGAAGAAGCCTGATCTTGTGTCCTACGTGCAGACGCTGTGTAAAGGACTGTCCCAACCCACGACCAACCTGGTTGCSGGTTGTCTGCAGCTCAACTCCCGAAACTTCCTAACGGAGCAGTGTCCGGAGGGGGGACGCTATCCCGGCTCCAACTCCTTCTCCATGCATCCGTACCCCTACCAGTGCTCCCGCCTCTCCAGCCCTCAGTATCAGTCTGGTTCCAACTCGCATCCCTTACGGACACAMGGSTACTGCTCAGCCTACGAYTCRCTGTACGGTGGCAGTGGATCTCCAGAATACAACAGCCCAGAGTATGAGGGGCCCATCTCCCCTCCCGTGTGCATCAATGGCAACTTTTCTCTKAAGCACCAGGGCACTACGTCCCCCGAGGTAGCCGAGAAARGCTAYCATTACTCTATGCATTACTCCGGCCTGGCCRGCTCTCGCCCCACTGCTGGCCACATATACGGTTCTTCAGGKGTGCGGAGCAGCATCCACTCYGAAAACGTATCGCCTTACCACGACATGCACCTGCACCACGAAAGGGCCCCCGTCCCCGTATACGATGAACTCAATGCGTTTTTCCACAACTGAAACGGCAGTGATATTGCCATGCGTGGGAGTCTTCTTGCAATCAACAATCAATTAGTTGCCCACCTTTGGCAAGGAGCGTGCACGGTCACCCCCCAGCCCCTACCCTTAAACTTAGTCTCAAAGGACTATGACACCAGACACTGATCATTGCGGAAACAGCGTTTTATTTATTGTTTTTCTATGTCCTTTTATATAATTGTATTTATTTTGTTTCTATTCTGTGACGATGGGATGCTGTGAAAATGTTGCATTTGAAATGGAATGTGTACAGATTTGACGGTGATTGACGTATGGGTTATTATTGAAATTGCTAGATGAACAGAGTTAAAATGCAACCGCATAGCCGCATTTATAACATTGTAACAACCGATGATGCTGTAACTAATTTGGAAATAATAGCCTAATATGAAAATAGAGGATTAAATTAAGAAGCAAGCAGTGCACTTAAAAGCAAGCATGTCGCAGAGATAGGAAGATATATATTTTTAAATGTCGACAATTGGCAACAGCTATGTCAGAAAATTAAACATATTTCACATCTATGCAAGAAATAGCCTACGCCAAACGAGTATACAAGGACCAACTATAGGCTATATCTAAAATAGTATACATTAAATCATTAATTTAATACTTCTCAACAATATCATTTCATTGCTTCTCGGCCCCTATTCTGACTTGCCATAACACACACGGGGGGAATTGCTTGACGTCTATTTTTTCTATTGAGGGACATGGATTCAAGTCACCATAATGACACAGAGAATACAATTTTCGATCCCTAGAATACCACCAATGGATAAGGAAAAGCAAAGGAAAAGCAAACAATATTTGGCAGAGTAGGCCTATAAGGCTAAAGCCAACATTTTAAATGAATGATTCTAAAGAAGCAGATATGGGCTCAAGTCGTTCTAATGTAAACGATTCGATAGTGTTTACGTTCATTAGATTAGGCTACCTTTAATGGATTTGCACGTTTGCACTAAATTTGAGATGTCATTCAAATGCAATCGAAAATGGTTTAATGTAAGCCTTTATACATCTACTGGCCTTTATACATCTACAATCCTGTCAGTGACTGAACGGAGAATGGGATAGGCCGACAATAAAATATGCTAAACACAATATTTCATGTCATGCCACAGGAATAAATATGGCAAGTCAAGTAACTTTCTAATCCATCGAGCACATTGACTTGTTGAATGGGCCTATTTCTAAAAGTGTAAGGGCCAGGATTTAGCACTCAATTTCGAAATAGTCGAAGTTATATCAGAAGGTCGGTCGATATATTGCACTGAAATAACATGACTATTATTATTATTGTTGTTATTATTTACAAACAGTATTATTTAATGCATCATTTTGCCTATAATAACTAATCAATGCAAATATTTCCACTAAGGGTCCCCAGAGTCGTCAACATGTGTTGCATTTTTCATTGAAAGTGAAAGTTAAAACTTTGTATTTAAACAGTGTGTGTGTGTGTGGTAAAATAAAACGATAATACATGAAATTGTGCTACATCATTTCATTTGAAACCTATATCCAAGTTGTTATTCTGTAAACGTTGTCCTTTCTCGTTGAAATTGAGAACCATTACATAATGTTAAAAAAAGTATCGTCTGGCTAGCTGGTTAAATGATCAGCATAATAATCAACTACGTAAGGACTGTATTATATTCTTCCTGTGATTATTCTTATCATTGGAAATGCTCTATGAAAAGATGATTCACTGTGGCCTGAAAAGGGATGGGTTCAATATCAAACATCCCCATATCGCTCTGCTTTCGGTAAGTGCGTTTACCGATTTCAAGAAGTAGCATCACTTGACATGTGACTCTAACAGGTTCGGCGGGCTATATTCAATGGTTTAATATGGCAGACATATATAAGCTATGTCAATAGGTTGCTGTAAATCCCATTCTTCAATTAAGCCCACAAAAAGAGTTGCAGACTGAGTTCGAAACCATTTTCGAAAGACTTCCACGGTGGGAGATGCTAGCATTCCTAATGATTAGGCATGGAGGCAGAAACGGGCGGTATAGGATCTAATCAACAGGCCAACACCATCTTTCCAGAACACAACGAACATATTACAAAGACAAATGTGTCAACAAAGAAGCCCTGCAATGGACTCTAATGAGTTGAACAGCAGGATCTGGACAGATTGGGAAACGGCCTCCGGATCTGCAGGCGAGCCAAAATCCCTAACAGTTACCAAAGGGCCCTGTCTGAAGCTTTCGGGGATTTCTAGGATGTTCAAATGATATGAGAGCGGTTATAAGCCTAACGAATTCCTTTGAAGGGAGGGACTGCTATGACAACTAACTTCTAGATCAGGGGTGTGCAACTTTGATGTGGGTGGGGTCACAAAACATAGGAACTCATCATGAGGGGCCGCAGTGGCTCGCGGGTCTGCATACCCACACCCATACCCAGATGCAGTCAGAGCCGGTCCAACATTTTAGCAGCTCCCCTCTTTACAGCGAAGAGACAAATTTGACGTTTTCATTTCCTGCAATTTTACACATTTTGCCAGGGGGGTAGAGAAAATGTTGCCATTTTAAACCAAGTTTGCTGCAATTCTACATAGTTTTCCATGGGGTGAAGACAAATCTTTGCAGTTATGCAGTCTGATAATCAATGGTGCCCATCCCGGCTCTAGATCATGCGTTTGTGAGTTTTTCGGGCTTCTTTTGCGTTTGTGCATACAAGCAGCCRTGCTCCTGCTCCCTTTGAGCGCATGCCAGAATATTCTTGGCATCAAAGGTAAGCTTGACTCAAACGGACACAAGGGTCACAATGCACGGGATAGAGACAAATGGGCGGTGTATATGTATATGAGATGATTTTTGAAACGCGGAAGAAATACAGAGACTATAGGCCCTATTCATTGACATTAAATTATCGAAATTTGTGGCCCAAAAAAGCACGAAACATACGGGATCCCAAACTAGCAAAGGATATCATTTGTAATCAAAACACGGCATTGGAAAGAGGCTGAAATATTTCGGCCAGCCGAGGACCTTAATACAGCCCATGTACTCCATATTGGAATGTTTTGGGAACAAGCAAAAGAAAGTCATGTATTTGCCACAGCGCATTTCTTCAACCSCACCTTTATTTCTCCACAGGTAGCCTACCCTGATGGACTAAGCAGGACATCATAACTCATCATAACATCCATAACTTTCACACACACACCGAAAGAGAAAGAGAAAGAGAGAGAGAGATAGAGGGACTTTTGTGAGTGCAATGTTTACTGTTCATTTGATATTGTTTATTTCACTTTTGTTTATTATCTATTTTACTTGCTTTGACAATGTTAACATATGTTTGCCATGCCAATAAAGCCCGTTGAATTGAGAGAGAACTCTGCAAAAATATCCTCCATGTACAACGTAAAACACCAAATAATGCATGCAGAGCAGAATTAGGCCGATGCCCGCTAATTATCAAAATCCAGAAAAGAGCCGTTAAATTSTACAACCACCTAAAAGGAAGCGATTCCCAAACCTTCCATAACAAAGCCATCACCTACAGAGAGATGAACCTGGAGAAGAGTCCACTAAGCAAGTTGGTCCTGGGGCTCTGTTCACAAACACAAACAGACCCCACAGAGCCCCAGGACAGCAAMACAATTAGACCCAWCCAAATCATGAGAAAACAAAAATATAATTATTTKACACTTTGGAAAGAATTAACAACAAAAACTGAGAAAACTAGACTGACTCAAACTTAAGGAAAGCTTTGACTATGTAAAGACTATTGAAAAAGGCTGCTGTAGGCATCCCTGGCTCTCAATAGAAGACAGGCTATGTCCACACTGACCACAAAATAAGGTGGAAACTGAGCTGCACTTCCTACCCTCCTGCCAAATGTATGACCATATTAGAGACACATATATTGTTCAGATTACACAGACCCACAAAGAATTTGAAAACAAACCCAATTTTGAAAAACTCCCATATCTACTGGGTGAAATACCACAGTGTGCCGTCACGGCAGCAACATTTGACCTGTTGTCACAAGAATAGAGCAACCAGTGAAAAACAAACACCATTGTAAATACAACCCATATTTATGTTTATATATTCTCCCTTTTGGAATTTAACTATTTGCAGATAATGTGACATTTGAAATGTATTTATTCTTTTTGAACTTTTGTGAGTGTAATGTTTACTGTTCATTTGTATTGTTTATTTCACTCTTGTTTATTATTTAGTTCACTTGCTTTGGCAATGTTAACATATGTTTCCCATGCCAATAAATCCCTTAAATTGAAATGAATTGAGAGAGAGAGATTTCCATTGTGCTTGACTTTTAGCATTTATTTTGCCAGGCGTAGCTAATTCTCTAGGTCACAGTTACAGCTTTTAACTTTAATCAAAAGTGTATTGTGKGATTCTATTCCCTTGATGCAAAACKTCTTTC
Source organism: Salvelinus sp. IW2-2015 (assembly GCF_002910315.2). Lineage (NCBI taxonomy): Eukaryota > Metazoa > Chordata > Actinopteri > Salmoniformes > Salmonidae > Salvelinus > Salvelinus sp. IW2-2015. Next base: position 148,536 of record NW_019942545.1, on the reverse strand, counting down.
GTCGATTTTTGTTTGTCAGAAAATACAGTGGGCTTATTGTTTCAACTRAAATGATTTGTTTTTAATGAATCTATACACTAACCTTTAAAAAATGTACATGGTGCATTCTTATGAGCAAAATTTGGGGATTTTGAGTCAAATGCACTGAATGAACGTGTCTTTGAATGTGCAAACATGCTTTTCAAAATTGACTATCAACTAGTTGAATGGCCTCCCGCACTGTCTAATGCTTTTGGTATTGATGACTGCACTCAAATATTTATACGTTTCAGTTTTTAGCATAAGCACATTAACAACAGTAAAACATTCATATTCCTAAATACATATATTTTTTAATTCACAAGTCTCCATCACTAGATAATAGCCTACTATCTCTCAATTTCATGGAGCATATAAGACATCACTAAATTCACGGAGGGGATTACTTCCTGACTATCAACTATAATTAAAAACACATTGACATGTGCTGTAAAGTACATATCGGAATGAGAAAATAAAATGTMATTTAAGAGACAACAGGCCYAGTCCCAATACGATCATGTCCGGCAGCTCGGACRATCTTATATTGTCGTCGCAACTCTTGAACTCTTCATTAAGCTTATTCCATGCCATGATAACGTGAAGAGAAAAAAAATAATGACATTCATTTGTATTATTCTTGAACACACAGGTGTGATTTTGAGGCAAGCCTTCTAGACGCACAATGCAAGGGGCAGCAGTTGCCCTCGCGCGTCCCTTGTGCATGAGACGATGTCACCCGGGTTGGTTTGGAGCGCTGCCCCGGGACCCATATGTTCCTCAAAATGTCCAGGGTGCGATTAGCTGAGGACACTCCGGCTCACAGAAGAAAGGGAGCTGGACTTGAGCCGTGGAGTGATGATGACCGGCAGCAATGTAGGCCAGCACAGCCAACAGTATAAATTGAGAACAGCCTTGTTAAAAATATAATAAATAAAACAACATATATATGGACAAAATTAATTTTGTAACCCCAGTTTTATTGTTGTCCATTTGCATTAGAGGCTAGACATTTGGACAGCAATCTAAATTGAAAGTTTAGCTACATTTTACATTAATAGACTAAATACAAATATAAAACGAACATAACTACATATCGGATATCAGCCTATAAAAATAGACACAACTTTACTTAATCCCAAAACCAGGCTATTTTGCACGCAGGAGATTTTCAGGTGCATGAAATTGGAATTAGTCTGATGTAGCCTAGGCTCAATCCAGTGCATTTATCTTAGTAATACTTGAGTTTGCTTATACAGTATATGTAACTAAAATCATCTAGGYAATTTTTTAGGCTAGTCTATTCCTTTCTCTCGTTTCAAACTGAACACTGAGCACAATTCACTCGCGCGTTTCATTCTGCGACGACAGTGCGCGAGAGGACGAGAAATAAACTAAAGTCTAGGCTACGTGGTCATTGACGCATTCCCTTACACGTGACTGTGATGTGACTAAATTGAGCCTTCRCTCACTTTGGGATAATACAATTACCGGAACGATTTACGCTATCTTGACAAACGGAATATAAAAGTTGTGTGCAGAAAGTTGAGTACTGCATGATGTATTGCATAAAAAAAGGTTAAATAGCATATGATAATGCTATAGGCCTAGTCTATTCTTTGAAATGCGTTTTTAGGCAAATCAGCAAAAACCGAAGTGTGCTGGTGCGTTTATAGAGTCAGTGCAGGCGGTGGAGCAGGCTCGAGCCAGTTGGAGAGGGCATCTATCAAAATATTCCCCCGTCCGGCGTGAGGTGCGCGCTTTCCAGAGGCGGAAGTTGGCAGCCGTGCAGAGCTGCGCGTGCCAAGTTCCTYAATGTTCCCCGGCACCAGCACGAGCTCTGGAGAGGACACCCGCGCGCCTCGCCGCTGTCTCGTGCCAGTTTGCCGGCCAAAGTGGCGCTGCTGGGAGGAGTCTGTRTTTCTTTCCTAATTTCACGGCATCTGTTCATTATCCAGCACGTTTAAAAAGAAAGTTCTTATTCTGACTTCAAAACACACACACCGAGTAAGTGCTGAACAAATCCTCTGGTGAAAATGTCTTCATGCTGTTTTTTGATCAATTGACATAGCAGKAATTTACATTTTGGTATTGTTAACGAATGTGGTATCTTGCTAAAACTTTGCATTACAATCATTCCCTTATTTCTGCCCGAACCACGACGGATGCAGATACCCTGTACAGAGTGGCAGTAGGCTAATTTTCTGCACAATGGAGAGAGCTCTCGACCTGGGCGAGTGCCTAGGCTGTCCACGAGCTCGCACAGATGATAGGATGGTTCCCACACGTCAATTCATATTCTTTCTAAACATTGATTTATTTTTAAATTATGTATGAAAATATTTAGGCCAACGTAAACTGTGGCCTTACAGTAACTCCTCTCTGCCCAGGATGGTGTTTATTGTTGACCACCAGCAGCACAATCCTCAGCTCTGAGAGAYGGAGGGAGTCACTGCAACAGAAATGGAATAGAGATCGTATTGAAGGCTACGAACTTCACAAACCGAACACACAGTATTCACGTGCCCTCTGCAAAGTGAGAGAATACATCTCGCTGTTTAAATTATCGTGTGTGCCCACTCTTTTCTCGCTHAACTTGGTGGAAKATATCAAAGAAWAGTGTTTGTCCGACATAACAGGCARTRTAGTGCGATTATCAAAATGTCACAAGTATCYTTAACTGGTGTGAATTCCAATTAACAAGTCTAAATATTAGAAACGCAAATTAAACAGGAAAAATTTAAGAACCTATAGGCCTACTTATAATACAGTGTGTAGCAATAAAATACAAATATACATAGAAATCATTGTTTTATGTCATTATCATAAAAGCTCCAGGAGAGGACTTTTTTAAGAAGAGACCATGATGCTGAAGGTAAGTAAAGTAAATCAACATCAGGTCATATCTAGTGCCATTGAACACACACACACACACACACACACACACACACACACACACACACACACACACACACACACACACACACACAAAAAGAGAGGGAGAGAGAGTAAGCTTACATTAAATATCTTGCCTTTCACATAGTGAATATAAGCATGCACACAATCCAACACAGCCAGCCCCATGCATGCACTTCTCAGCCCCAGTGCCAGACTGTATGCCAGACAAGGAGGCAAGGCTGTCACTGGCAGGCGATTCAGTGGAAATTCCACAACATCTGTTTGTTATCGCACAATGGGGCACGGCGGTGGGGCACGGGCGACGAGGGCAGACGAGGCAGAAGCTAAATGGAGAATCTGCTACTGTTGGACTGAATGCCAGGGGAGGAACGAGGTGGACACAGGAAGGGTACAGCCAGGGTGGGTAACAGAGGTTTGGAACCTTAGGGGGGTTGCCACTTGCCACATAGGTTTAGAGGTTTTGGGGTTGCCATGTATTGGGGTTTTGCGGTTTTGGGGACAATGCAGGCAGGGGTGGAGATTGGGAAGACACCAGAGAGGGTGAGGGGACAATGGCTTGGTAACTATAGTTTATTGTTTACTCTCTGCAGATGGATACTTCCATCTGACAACTGTCAGTCATCTCTGTCGAGGGCAGTGGAGCTATGTTCTGGCTGGTCACCAGTGAGACCCTCCCTGAGATGGGCGTGGTTGAACCATGTTTAGGAGGTTAAGTAGGAGTGTGCATGGGGACACTGCTGGATCAGAGGGGGTAGCTGTGGGTTGTTGCTGGTCTGCACAGATGGCATGTGTTATAAGAGTGTGTGTGAGTGTGCTCTTGCGTGCTTGTGTGTTTGTGTTTGTGTGTGTTTGTGTGTGTGTGTGTGTGATAGGGTTGGATGATGCCCCGGTCACATGGGCAGCAGTAATTGGCCTCCATATTGACCAGTTTGCAGTGCTGGGGGGCGGGCAGTCTCCCAGCTGGACCTGTCAGACGGCATCCCATCCACCTCACTGATCACCCCCCTGACGACCTCTCCACTATCTTCCTTTCCTCTTTTCTCCATCCCTCCTGTCCTCCAGCACCTCTCCTTTCATCTCCTGTCTTCTCCTCCTCTCKTCTCCTCCCTTTCCTATCCYCYCYTASCCTTCACCACCTGTCCTTTCCACTCCTCTCCTCAGCTCTACCATCTCAACTCTCCTCCTAGTCCTCTTCCACCTGTCCTCTACCCACTCTCCACTCCTTAGTGTTCAGTTACATGTAGGTCACTAACAATAATTTAAACAACATGTAATTAATGTTCCATGTATTACTGGACTAATACCGACGTCTCAGCTCTCTGAATACAGACAGGTTGAAGGTTTGCTATGAGCAGTCTGAAGGCTCATCCCCAGCTAGAGGAAGCCATGCCCAGCCTTGGCAGCCGGGAGTCTCCAGGTACGTAGCRAGTCTCTCCATCGTCTCTCCTTCACTCTTATCAGCCAGGAAACATGGAGAGTTGGCACACACTCCCTGGGAAAAGGGTGGGAACAACAGGGGGTCGGAAACACACACACAACCCTTCCCCTCGGCACAGACATGGGAGCCGATGCTGTCGCTAGGGATTCTGGGATGGCTGGCTGGCTCTGGGAGAGAGATGGGAGGACCTCAGGAAAACAGTGCGGATGCAATAACTTAACAACAGGCCCACATGCTGTTTTACCTTCTGAGAGAGAGAGAGAGAGAAGAGGGGAGACATAGCTGGCAGAATGATACAAAGTCTTGTGCCAAGCAAAGTGCACATGGGAATAGGTGTGTGTGCGCTCTACATATGCATGTCAATGTATGTATGTGTGTGTGTTTCAGAGAGTGTTCATGTGAATATGGCCACCGAGTTGCGCTATATGTGTAGGAGTGAGTGTGTGTGTGTTTGCACTAGTGCATCTGTATGTATGCTGTGTGTGCATGTGCAGGAAGGGGGAGAGGAGGGGGTGAGTGCACGTTTAAATTCTGTGACATCTGTTCATTACAAGTAGAGTGTGTTTATTTTTATACAGCGAGCCACAAGCAGAGAGCTCAATTGGCACCTCTGGTTAATGTAGCAGCCTGCCTCTACTGCACAGCAAATTAAATATTTAGTGGCAGACAGAAAGAATGAAGAAAGAGGCAAGGACGAAGGGAAAGAACGAGAGAAATGATAAGATAATATGTGACAAAAATGCACACACACAAACGCGGATAAGCATTGCCACGCGCACTCAAAGTCCCTGTTCTAACTGAATTAAGCAAGGAACAGAGTCTGACAAATCAAGAAGTCACTCTAACACACTCCCACATGAGCAGTATGATGTGATGTGACAGGACATACATTACGGTTTGTGGTGAAAACAGGCCAGGGTGAACTGAAACAGGACAAAGCACGGAAAAGACTAAACTATAGTTTGTGTTCTTGATTTGATTTCATATGATCATTCACATTCACACTCATTTGCATGTGACTGATGCTCAACAGAGACAGACACTACAATGAACTGGGCCTCTCCTACCTGCTTCTTCCAGCTACAGGCCTTACCTATAGGTGGATAGGAGCTGTTTGAATTGATGCCCCTCTGCAGACTGGGGGACTGGAGAGAGGCCTGCTTGGCATGACTGAGGCTGATGCAAACACCAACCACACCAGACAAACAATGTGGGAGTTGGGGCATCTCTCCCTAGCTTGGTCCAGAAAACACTCACTGACGGTGTGTGTGTGTGTATGTATGCGCAAGTACTCATGTGTGTGTGTGTAATGATGGGGTACATCAATGGGGTTCTCTCCCTCCACTCAGGCCCCATCTACTCTAAGGAGCCTCTGGCCCCCCCCTGCCCAGTCCCACTCTCCTCCTCCCATGGGATGGCCTGCTCTGGAATGCCGCTCAAGGGGAAGAATCTCGCTGCAGGCACTCAATATGTCGCATGTGTCTCAGGGAAGGAGGGACGGAGAGAGAGAAAGAGAGACAACATGAGAGAGAGGAGGATGATGAAGAAGAAGAAGAGGGTTTATGATTCAGGTAGTACCCTTAAAGGACAATAATTAGGGCCGGGACGATACCAGTATCGCGACACTCGTTAGTACTGTGGCAAGGAAACAAAACAGGAAGCAGATTTAACTTCTTTAGGAAAACAGCCATAATGTTGGAAACAAACTTCATTATGTTGTCATCCAGAGTCACATCACATGGTAGTAAACTGTAGCAGCAGCATATGTGATGAGTCAAAGGGGTTAGTGCAAAAAGGATCGATGCAGATAGTCCAGGTAAATAGCTGATAGTCCATCCAAAAATAGCAGATAGTCCATCCAAATAGCTGGATAACTATTTAACTAACTATTTAGCAGTCTTATGGCTTGGAGACAGAAGCTGTTCAGGGTCCTGCTGGTTCCAGACTTGGTGCATCTGTACCGCTTGCCGTGCGTTAGAAGAGAGAACAGTCTATGACTTGGGTGGTTAAAGTATTTGACCAATTTTAAGGTCCTCCTCTGACACCACCTGTTATGGAGGTCCTGGATGGCAGGGAGCTCTGTAGAGCCTTGCGGTCGAATGCCAAATAGTTGCCATATGAAGCGGTGATGCAACCAGTCAAGAGACTGTCAATGGTGCAGCTGTAGAACATTTTGAGGATCAGAGGGCCCATGCCAAATCTTTTCTTCCTCCTGAGGGGGAAGAGGCGTTGTCGTGCCTTCTTCACAACTATGTTGGTGTGTGTGGACCATGAAAATTCCTTAGTGATGTTGACTTCGAGGAACTTGAAGCTCTCGACCCGTTTCACTACAACCCCGTCGATGTGGATAGGGGCATGTTCGGCCCTTGGTTTCCTGTAGTCCACGATCAGCTCATTTGTCTTGCTGACATTGAGGGAGATGTTGTTGTCCTGGCACCACACTGCCAGGCCACTGACCTCCTCCCTATAAGGCTGTCTCATCGTCGCCGGTGATCAGGCCAACCACGTGATGTTGTCAGCAAACTTAACAATGGTGTCGGAGTCGTGTGTGGCCACAAGTGGGTGAACAGGGAGTACAGGAGGGTACTAAGCACGTACCCCTGAGGGGCCCCTGTGTTGACGTTCAGCATGGCGGATGTGTTGTTGCCTACCCTCCCCACCAGGGGGCGGCCCATCAAGAAGTCCAGGATCCAGTTGCAGGCCGAGGTGTTCAACCCCAGAGCTTAGTGATGAGCTTGGAGGGCATTATGGTGTTGAATGCTGAGCTGAACAGCGTTCTCACATACAGTGCATTCGGAAAGTATTCAGACCCCTTGACATTTTCTACATTTTGTTACATTCCAGTCTTATTCTAAAATTGATTAAATTGTTTTTCTTCCGTATCAATCTACAAACAATAGCCCATAATAGCTCATAAAGTACTCAGACTCTATACTCAGTACTTTGTTGAAGCACCTTTGGCAGCAATTACTGCCACGAGTCTTCTTGGGTATGACGCTACAAGCTTGGCACACCTGTATTTGGGTAGTTTCTCCCATTATTCTCTGCAGATCCTCACAAGCTCTGTGAGGTATGATGGGTAACGTTTCTGCACAGCTATTTCCAGGTCTCTTCAGAGATGTTAGATCGGGTTCAAGTCCGGGCTCTGGCTGTGCCACTCAAGGACTTCAGATTCTTGTCTTGAAGCCACTCCTGTGTTGTCATGGTTGTGTGCTTAGGGACGTTGTCCTGTTGGAAGGTGAACCTTCGCCCCAGTCTGAGGTCCTGAGCGCTCTGGAGCCAGTTTTCATCAAGGATCTCTCTGCACTTTGCCCGTTCATCTTTCCCTCGATCCTGACTAGTCTCCCTGTCCCTGCCACTGAAAAACGTCCCCACAGCATGATTCCGCCAAACACCATACTTCACTGTAGGAATGGTGCCAGTTTTCCTCCAGACGTGACGCTTGGCATTCAGGCCAAAGAGTTAAATCTTGGTTTCATCAGCCCAGAGAATCTTGTTTCTCATGGTCTGAGAGTCCATTAGGTGCCTTTTGAGAAACTCAAAATGGGCTGTCATGTGCCTTTTACGGAGGAGTGGCTTCCATCTGGCCACTCTGCCATAAAGGCCTGCTTGGTGGAGTGCTGCAGAGATGGTTGTCCTTCTGAAAGGTTCTCCCATCTCCACAGAGGAACTCTGGAGCTCTGTCAGAGTGACCAACGGGTTCTTGGTCACCTCCCTGACCAAGGCTCTTCTCTCCCTCATTACTCAGTTTGGCCGGGTGGCCAGCTCTAGGAAGTGTCTTGGTGGTTCCAAACTTTTTCCATGTAAGAATGATGGAGGCCACTGTATTCTTGGGGACCTTCAATGCTGCAGAAATTTTGGGGTACCCTTCCCCAGATCTGTGACTCGACACAATCCTGTCTCGGAGCTCTACGGACCATTCCTTCGACCTCTTGGCTTGGTTTTTGCTCTGACATGCACTGTCAACTGTGGGGCCTTATATAGACAGGTGTGTCCTTTTCCAAATCATGTCCAATCAATTGAATTTACTACAGGTGGACTCCAATCAAGTTGAAGAAACATCTCAAGGATGATGAATGGAAACAGGATGCAGCTCAATTTCGAGTCTCATAGTAAAGGGTCTAAATGAGGTTTTATATTTATATATATATATTACATTTTTATTTTTTATTTTTAATACATTTGCAAAAAATTCTAAAACCTGTTTTTACGATGTCATTCTGGGGTATTGTGTGTAGAATGATGAGGATTTTTTATATATTTAATACATTTTAGAAAATACGGCTGTAACTTAACAAAATGTGGAAAAGTGCAAGGGGTCTGAATACTTTCCAAATATTTAACTAGGCAAGTCAGTTAATTATTTTCAATTTCAGCCTAGGAACAGTGGTTAACTTCTTTGTTCAGGGGCAGAACAACCGATTTCTACCTTGTCAGCTCGGGGATTTGATCTTGCAACCTTGCGGTTACTTGTCCAACGCTCTAACCACTAGGCTACCTGCCGCCTCAAATGCAGTGTAAATGTTCCTCTTGTCCAGTTGGGAGAGGGCATTGTAGATTGCATCATCTTTGGATCTGTTGGGGCAGTATGCGAATTGGAGTGGGTGTAGGCATTTCATGGCTACAGATGTGAGTGCTATGGGGCGATTGTCATTTAGACAAGTTACCTTGACATTGTTGGGCACAGAGACTGTGGTGGTTTGCTGGAAACATGTAGGTATTACAAAATGGGTCATGGAGAGGTTTAAAATGCCAGTGAAGACACTTGCCAGCTGGTCAGCGCATGCTCTGAGTACACGTCCTGTTAACCTGTTTAAAGGTCTTACTCACATTGGCTATGAAAAGCGAGATCACACAGTCATCCGGAACAAATGGTGTTCTCATGTATGGTTCAGTGTTGCTTGCCTCGAAGCGATTATAGAAGGCTTGTCTGGTATGCTCGCATCACTGGGCAGCTCGCGGCTGAGTTTCCCTTTGTAATCCGTGATAGTTTGCAAGCGCTGCTACAGTGTCAGAGGTCGGTCGTAGTGGGATTTCTTCTAAGCGTCTGGATTAGTGTCCTGCTCCTTGAAAGCGGCAGCTCTAGCCTCCAGCAAGTTTATAAAGGACCAAAGGGTTTGGTCTGCTTGGTGTTTTTATTTTTGCCATGGAAAAAATATTGCGATACTAGTATCGTCACAGCCCTAAATATAATAGGTGTATATAGTCCTTACCTGATCACATTTCTAGATTAAAGGATTAAATGGATTAGATTAAAAGGGTTAAGACTTCACAGTGGCAAACTTCAAGAATCCAAGGACCATCGTAACATGTTAATACACCTGATGTGTGTTGGGCTAATATTAAAGAAGACATTAGCATCCATCAGTCACACAAGCAAGGCACCAATGAATACTTGCTCCCTCTTGCTCTCGTCTCACCCCACCCACACACTCAAACACCTCCCACTTTCTCTCTGTAAATAAAAACAGGGCACAACCTGGAACTTCCCTCCCCACTCTCTCTATTAACTTTTCTCCCTCCATTGTGTCTCTACTGCCAGCCAGGACAGGGAAGAGAAATGGGTTGAGAGAATGATGTGGAGACGAGGATTGACACACCATCTCCCTGCAGCCCTTCTCTTCTTCAGAAGGCCAGATTAAGAGATTAGAGAGCAAGGCGAAGCGGTAAAGCTGGCTAATTCTCACCCAGACACAGAGAGCTAAACTAGCTAAACTACCCAGAGCCCCATGGACCCTCTCTGCACAGCGACATCTGTGATGGGATAGAGCATGTCCCCTTTACTCTCCAGGGTAGCAGGGAACCAACAGCCTTCGTCCTCAATGCATTACTATCATGGGAACTTTGGTGTCTTATTGTCAGTTTCTCTCCATTGCGTTCTCTTGCTCTTTCAGGCTGTTCCTGGTTTCTTTGACCCAAGCCAGCACTATAGGCTGAATAATTGTGCTGTCCTACAGAACATTAATGTCGGTGGGATATTTGCACATACATTTATGTGAGTGAGTGCATTTCAAGTTATGATTCAATGTGATTTGGCCCTATGTCAGTTGAGTAGGCATACACACTGATGATGACCGAACAACCAAAACTAGTTTTGCTCTTGCTACCTCAATGAATAAACCAGCATAAAATAACTTTGAAAATGTCCTATTTTTTCTGCCCTAATGAATCAGCTGAGTATGTCAGCTCACAAAAAAAGTAAATATTGGTGTAATGTTGGTATAGTATTGAATTGTCCTAATGCAGACGTACATATCAATTACGTGAGGAAGTACAGAGATACATTTTGGCCGTTTGGGAAAGTAGAAAACAATGAGCTACTGGCATCATCGTCATGGGAACAAGATTCCCCAATAGCACATAGTAACACACACATATATATATGAACTTTTTGCACTTCAGAGACCAAAAGCAAGCCACCGCCATCCATCAGTAAGGGAAAGGGAAACGAGAGAGAAAAAGAGAGAGAGAGAGAGAGAGAGAGAGGGGGAGGAAAATAACAGTGGAATAGAGAAGGCCTGATTTGGTGCCTGCTCTCCAGTCGGCAGAGGACAATGCAAAGCTGGAAGAGTGGGAGCATGGTGCCAGGGGGGAATGGAGTGCCACATGGTGCCCCC
>NW_019942545.1:126260-134114 GCF_002910315.2 Salvelinus sp. IW2-2015 | reverse complement strand
ATTTACTGCTAACATAAAACAAAAAACTAACTCCAAACCTGGGGCCACTTGTCATTAAAATGTCAGAGGTGGAGGCCTAGGCTTCAGTGTAACCAGCAGACCCGGTATACTGTGGGTTGTTTTCGGCAGTTTGTGCGTATCGGCATGGTGTGTGTGACGTCCATTGCCACATGCGTATTAGCTTCTAGCTGCTTAATATGTGTGTGGGTGTGATACCAGTAAGTGTGTGCCATGCAAATGGTGTGGAACAGAACACACACACCACACCAACACAACTCGGTGTGTTGACGGGTGGCTCCAGTAAAAAGAGGTGGTCCCTAAGTTGGCTCTGCCTGTCTCTGGCTGAAGAAGAGAGAGGAGAGAGACGACGGAGAGAGATTGTTGGTGAGGAATCGGATAGCAGAGAGAGAGAGAGAGAGAGAGAGAGAGAGAGAGAGAGAGAGAGAAATAAAAAGCTCCCAGCAGCTGTCGCCCTAATTCCTCTAACACGCTGCTTGTGCTCTGATTATAAAACAGATCTGGCCTCTCATTTACTCCTGACACCAGCTAATGCTCTATATCTCAATCACTCCGGCCCTGCTAGCCACTCCCCTGCCAGGACACACACACTTACATGTTTATAGTAGCAGCACACCGCACAAACCCAAATGACAAAATCATACACACAATGTGAAGGAAAGGCATCATCCTCAGATATCGACGGACTGATACAGATTTTGATAGACACAGACACACACATGCCTGCACACGCACACGTTCACACACACACCTCCATAGAGATCAGCCATGTTAGAGTGATGACTCGGCGTGTTGGCTGAGTCACACTTTCTGGAGTTGAGCACATTCATCTACCCATAAGGCAACAGGGCAGGCTAGCATATGTAAAGATGACCCCACTGGTGATCCACGGTCAGACTGCAATTGGTGGGACTGTGATTGGCTTAAAGGGAAATTTCACCGCTGCTCTATTTCACTATATATGCCCATTAATATGTTATTAACATATCATATGTGTCATAAAATGTAGAATTTCCTCACAACATGCAAATACGAGCGTTCCTGCATTTCACCAGTAGAAACGAGACAGCTACATTTCCAGGTTATAAGCATACCACAATATCCAGAATTCATAGCGATTTCAGGACATAGTACTGCCCCATGGATGTGTATCCAGTTGATGTGAGAAATATCAAAATGTCTGTGTTTGTAGCCAGCACTGTCAGCCAGAGGGTTTCAAAACAGATGGGGCTGTCTCAACTGATGGCCTTGCCATGTCGTCAAATGTTGAAAAGTGTTGCTATTCCATAGATTTTCCCCTTCACTTCAAAGAGGAAGGCATCAGAGCAGCAGAAAATAAGTCAAGCTGAGGTAACGTAGCTAACTTTACATGGATAACTAACGTTAGCTAGCGAGCTAGCTAGCAAACTACATTTGTTTGGCTGAACCAAAATCTAGCTAGCTCGCTTTCATAATATGCTGGCTAGACATTCCAAAGCATATCAATGTAACGTAAACTCACGTAAACTCGTACATCGTCTTGGTCCGTACAATTGCCCTTATTTTAGCGCCCCAAAAACGTAATACTTCCAGATCAACTGTAATGTCAATACCATTGTAAAGCACAATTTCTCCCCTTTCCAACAAAATCAATTACATGACCTAAACACTGCCCGTTTCTGCATAATTCAAGCAGGCAATGAGCCCCGTCGGGTCTTTTTAAAAATGGCGGGTGGGGAAGCTAAACTAATGCGTGATAGTGAGAAGAACAGATGTCGTGTGGGAAAATTGATGACTAAAAAAATGACTAGGTATCCCCCCAGTACCCCCGTCACTGTCCATTTCTTGTTTTTAAACGATGAGAGAAGTGCTACACCTGGTGGAGAGAGATTGTAAGACAGAAATAGTTGCTTTATGCGTGCTGCACATTACGACATGACAAGTCAAGATGTAACGGAGGGTCCGTTTTTTCAACTTTTCTCCAATACTATAGAGCCATTACCATGTCGATCAACGCTTGAATAGAAACCTAGTTCACACCCCCGATTTTGAAGTCAACACAGTCGCTACAGTCCCATTAGTTTTCTTTGTAGCCTCGTTTGAATGTCGCGGTTACACACATTTGTACGGAATGGGGTGAGTTTACCTTAGTTAGTCAGCTGCTATGTGGCGATGTGAATTGTAACTTTGCAAGCTAACGTTAGCTTTGTTAGGTTACGTTAGCGAACCGTTAGCAAACTAGCTAACTACCTACCGCAGAGGTCAACGTGACTATGTGTTCTATTTAGTGCCCTATCCCATCAACATCAAGCTCAGCACCAGTAACTAGCGTAAGACACTTTCTAAAATCTTACTAAAATCGACTAAATGACGAATCAATATACTGGAGCATAAACATGGTCCGTGTCTTGCTGTCATGGTTGGTGTGTTTACAAGTAGGCTACAACTTCTACTTGTAGTTTTCTCTGTTCTTGCCAGGCTTGAAGTCTAAATTGGAGAAAGGGAGGTATTAGTAAGGAGGGGATGGTGTTGGTGACTGACTGGTGTCTGTTGGGGATGGGTATTGTGTGTGAAGGTTAGAATGCATGATCTATTGATATGAGGGGTGTGGGTGGATATAGTACCTTGTTTGAGTGTGTATTGATGGGGACAAAGTAGTCAAATGTTGGCTAATCACCGACTACTAATCCTGCTGTTGTTGATGATGATCTTGACACCAGCGTTAGTAGTACAGAGCTTGTAGACACATTGGATGAAAGCTTTCAGCCTGCAATAAGCTCAAGCGCAACATCATCTGACTTTTAAACAAGGCAGGACAGGGATAGGAGGAAACCTAGTCAGTTGTACAACTGAATGCATTCAACTGAAATGTGTCTTCTGCATTTAACCCAACCCGTCTGAATCAGAGAGGTGCGGGGGGCTGCCATAATCGACATCCACGTCTTCGGCGCCCGGGGAACAGTGGGTTAACTGCCTTTGCTCAGGGGCAGAACGATAGATTTTTACCTTGTCAGCTCAGGGATTAGATCCAGCAACCTTTTGGTTACTGGCCCAATGCTCGAACCACTAGGCTACCTGCACAGCCAACAGTATTTATGAAAGCGCAATACCCTCTTGAGAAAACAAAATCACCAACACACTAAACTGTCAACAAGGCAAGAGCTCATCACACTTTTCCCACCTTTGCAGTCAGTTCTTTGGCATAGGGGAGAGAGGCTGTTAGTACACTGTTCTAGCCTTTCACTGTATAGTTGGCAGTGCTTGTCTACTGAACAGCACAACTGAAGGTGCTCTTACACAACAATACACGGCTATACTGTCTACAACTCAAGCCCCCCTCAAACTTCTCACATCTTTGCTAACAGCCCATCTCAATGCTCCATTGTGTAGCAAAACAAATACCAGTCTACTGTACCTTTTTTTGTTTAAAGAACACGGTTGATTGTATGGCTACGCATCCTCGTGGTCAGCCTTCATGTTTTACACATCCTCGTGATCAGTCTTCATGTTTTACACATCCTGCGTGGTCAGCTTCATGTTTTACAGCATTGTGATCAGTCTTCATTTTTACACACTCCTCGTGATCAGTCTTCATGTTTTACAACATCCTCGTGTCAGCCTATACACATGTTTTACACATCTCGTGTCAGCCTTCATGTTTTAACCTCTCGTGATCAGTCTTCATGTTTTACACACATCCTCGTTGTCAGTCCTTCATGTTTTACACTACTCCTCGTGATGTTCAGTCTTCATGTTTTACACACGTCCTGCGTGTTCAGTCCTTCATGTTTTACACATCTCGTGGTCAGTCCTTCATGTTTTACACATCCTCGTGTCGTCTTCATGTTTCACTTTGATCAGTCTTTATGTTTACACATCCTCGTGTCAGTCTTCATGTTTTACACAACCTCTGTATGACTCAGTCTTCATGTTTTACACCAGTCGCTCGTTCATCCCTGATTCAGCAAATCCTTGAAGCAGAACAATGGATTCAGCTCTTGCATGTAGTTTACACATCCTCGTGATCGAGTCTCTCGATGTTTTTTTACACATCCTTATGATCAGTCTTCATTTTTACACATCCTTATAGTTAGTCTAGTCTTCATGTTTTACACATCCTTATGATCAGTCTTCATGTTTACACATCCTTATGATCAGTCTTCATGTTTTACACATCCCTGTGTTCAGTCTTCATGTCTTTCCACTTTTTTTATTTTTTTATTT
Source organism: Salvelinus sp. IW2-2015 (assembly GCF_002910315.2). Taxonomy (NCBI): domain Eukaryota; kingdom Metazoa; phylum Chordata; class Actinopteri; order Salmoniformes; family Salmonidae; genus Salvelinus; species Salvelinus sp. IW2-2015. The sequence continues at coordinate 129,893 of NW_019942545.1, read as the reverse complement.
TTTTATTTTTTTAGAATGACTTCTTGATCCAAATCAGTCAGGTTTTCAAGACTAGTCATTCAACTGAGACTGCTCTTCTCTGTGTCACGGAGGCGCTCCGCACTGCTAAAGCTAACTCTCTCTCCTCTGCTCTCATCCTTTAGACCTATCGGCTGCCTTTGATTACTTGTGAAACCTCAGCATCCCTCCTCCTCCACCCTCTCCGAGCTGGGCATCTCCGGGCGCGGCCCACGCTTGGATTGCGTCCTACCTGACAGGTCGCTCCTACCAGGTGGGTGGCGAGAATCTGTCTCCACACCACGTGCTCTCACCACTGGTGTCCCCCAGGGCTCTGTTCTAGGCCCTCTCCTATTCTCGCTATAACCAAAGTCACTTGGCTCTGTCATATCCTCACATGGTCTCTCCTATCATTGCTATGCAGACGAACACAATTAATTCTCCTTTCCCCCTCTGATAACCAGGTGGTGAATCGCTCTTCTGCATGTCTGGCAGACATATCAGTGTGGATGACGGATCACCACCTCAAGCTGAACCTCGGCAAGACGGAGCTGCTCTTCCTCCCGGGGAAGGACTGCCTGTTCCATGATCTCGCCAGTCAAGGTTGACAACTCCATTGTGTCTCTCCAGAGTGCTAAGAACCTTGGCGTGATCCTGGACAACACACCTGTCGTTCTCAACTAACATCAAGGCGGTGACGTTCCTGTAGGTTCAATGCTCTACAACATTCGCAGAGTACGACCCTGCTCACGCAGGAAGCGTGCGCAGGTCCTAATCCAGGCACTTGTCATCTCCCGTCTGGATTTACTGCAACTCGCTGTTGGCTGGGCTCCCTGCCTGTGCATTTAAACCCTACAACTCATCCAGAACGCCGCAGCCCGTCTGGTGTTCAACTTTCCAGTTCTCTCACGTCACCGCTCCTCCGCTCTCTCCACTGGCTTCAGTTGAAGCTCGCATCCGCTACAAGACCATGGTGCTTGCCTACGGAGCTGTGAGGGGAAGCGGCACTCCGTACCTTCAGGCTCTGATCAGGCCTACACCCAAAACAAGGGCATGCGTTCATCCACCTCTGGCCTGCGCTCCTCCTACTGAGGAAGTTAGTTCCCGCTCAGCCCAGTCAAACTGTTCGCTGCTCTGGCACCCCAATGGTGGAACAAACTCCCTCACGAGCCAGGTCAGCGGAGTCAATCACCAAACTTCCGGAGACACTGAAACCCCACTCTTTAAGGAATACCTAGGATAGGATAAAGTAATCTTCTAACCCACCCCCCCCCTTAAAGAGTTAGATGCACTATTGTAAAGTGGTTGTTCCACTGGATTATAAGGTGAATGCACCAATTTGTAAGTCGCTCTGGATAAGAGCGTCTGCTAAATGACTTAAATGTAATGTAAATGTTTCCAAGAGACGTGCAGTACAAACACATCTTCTGCAAGAGGTCCAAGCAGTGGGTAGGGATGAAAGTGTACCAGAGGCTTGTCCACCTGGCTATGGAGTGCAGAAAGGACCAGACGGTTGTCTACGAGGATCCTGAATCACAGCTCCCCAAACTCAACATCCCTGCCAACATCGCCACAGTGCCAAAGCCTGCTAAACCAGCTGCCATTACCCAACACAAGAAGAGGTTCACCAGCTGAAGAACATTCTGGAACCTGCCTGGAACATTCAACCAACACAACATCCATATTCAATTGGACTGATGTTGTAGTATAATTATGAATGCCTATTATGCTCAACACTGCATTGTGGTATAGATATTGCTAGATAATGTACATATGTATATAATTGTGTTTTATATCATATTTTTTACAAGTGTACTGACAAGTGACTAAGTGATTCCAGCTGCATCAGAAACCAATAAAGTGTTGACTTCAACATCTGGATCAATTCATTGTGATATTCATGAAATGTACTCTTAGAAAAAAGGGTTCCAATAGGGTTCTTCAGCTGTCCCCATAGGAGAACCTTTTTTTGGTTCCAGGTAAAATCATTTTTGGTTACAGGTAGAACCCATTTTGGGTTTCGTTCAGAACCCTTTTGGGTTCCATGTACAACCCTCTGTGGAAAGGGTTCTACATGGAACCGAAAAGGGTTATACCTGGAACCAAAAATAGTTCTTCAAAGGGTGCTCCTATGGGGACAGCCGAAGAACCCTTTTAGGTTCTAGATAGCACCTTTTTTTCTAAGAATGTATTTGGATCAACTAGCTTCAGTCTTACTGCTAAAACAAAGGACGCAATAAGCAGACTGGGCTTGTATTCAAGACAAAGTGTATTTGCTCTGGAGACTGAGGTGAGCATACACAGCAGTATGCAGTAACAGATATGGCAATGTATGACATACAGTGCACTCCGTAAATATTGGGACAGTGAAGCATTTTTTCTTAATTTGGCTCTATACTCCAAAAGTTTGGATTGGAAATCAAACAATAACTATGAGGTTAAAGTGCAGCTTTAATTTGAGGGTATTTTCATCCATATCGGGTGAAGTGTTTAGATATTACAACACTTTTTGTATAATGTACCCCCATTTTAGGGGACCAAAGGTATTGGGAAAAATTCTAAAGTAATATTAAAGTAATAAAAAGTGAAGTACTTAGTCCCATATTCATAGCACACAATGCCTACATTAAACTTGTGACTCTACAAATGTGTTGGATGCATTTGCTCTTTGTTTTGGTTGAGTTTCAGATTCTTTTGTGAATGGTATGTTATTTTGGAGTCACTTTTATTGTAAATAAGAATAGAATAGTTTCTAAACACTCCTACATGAATGTGGATGCTACCATGATTACAGATAATGACTAATGATGACTAGTGATGAGTGAGAAAGTTACAGCCGCACAAATATCATAGCCTCAAGACATGCTAACCTCTCACCATTACAATAACAGGAGAGGTTAGCATTTTATATCATACCCCCAAGACATGCTAACCTCTCACCATTACAATAACAGGAGAGGTTAGCATTTTGGTATTTGTGCATCTGTAACTTTCTCACTCATCAATATTCACGATTCATTCAGGATTAGCAGTAATAATGGTAGCATCCAAATTCATATAGAAACGTAAAGAAACATATTATATTCTTATTTAGAATGAAAGAGACTCCAAAATGAAACAATACATTATTTACCGTTCATTTCTATTGGACACAGTTGGCAGGCAGTGGGGGGAGGGAGGAAGGTCAGGTGCTGTGACGCGGCTAGCCCAGTAGGGGGCAGAGGTGTGAAGGATGGGAGTAGTTGGAAGTCAAACCAGACCTCACCGTGTCACACTGCACACAATGTGTCACCACCCTCTGACAAAGAGTGGGAGAGAGGGATGGKAAAAGAAAGGATRGACTGCAMGTGTGTTTGTGTGTACTTGGCCTTCTCAGTGCTGATGTGTTGGTGTATGAATTGATGAAAGTATTCAAACGTTTGTTTGTAAATGAGTACAATGATATGTGTTGGTGTGACAGTGTGCATTGTATGTGTGTGTTAGATTGTTTGTATGTTCGACACAGCACATCTCTGGGTCTCGGTGTGTGTGTGTGTGTGTGTGTGTGTGTGTGTGTGTGTGTGTGTGAAATCCTGTTTTATTTCCTCTTTCTTCTCTCTCTCCCCTGAATGTGTCTCCTGGGACTCACTTGGCATC
>NW_019942545.1:59465-121817 GCF_002910315.2 Salvelinus sp. IW2-2015 | reverse complement strand
CACACACACACACAACCCTCTCAGTCACACACTCTGCGTTTGGGGCAGGTGAGCCCCCCACCATCACCACTCATAAAGGATCACTCACCCAGAGGGCTCAGCTGGGCCTGTGTCTGGCTGGTGGGGCAGGGGGTAAGCGTGTCTGTACGTGTGCCAAATGTAGAACTAGTCTGTGGGCAAAATAGGGTGCGAGGAGAACTCGACACCAACACACACAGCCTGCCATTAGACTGTTCAGCCGCGCCTCTACATTTGTCCCCTTCTTTACTTCCTACTGTTCATTAGGCTACATGGCCTAGAATGATGTCCAGCGAAAACAAATTGGGGGTATTTAAGTTATTAGTTTAGTCCTTTTTTTAATCAAACAAACACATTGTAAAGCATAAAAACATTGAGCATGACATCCAGACATACCTTCCAGGATAACACGCATTCACAATCTAATACTACCGCAGCATCGCATAAGATACAATACAACATGGGTTCACAAGCACAGTATTAACATACAGCCTGGACTATCACCTCCCAGTCCCAGAAACGACATGACGAAGAATGTGTGATTCTCTTAACGTTTTCATTTCGACCAGTGATTCTAGCAAGCATTTGTTCATAAGATGACACGTCCAGCATTGATTCTATCCACCGTTTCAGAGTAGAAGTGGCATGGCCTTTCCAAAGTAGAAGGATCAATCTAGAAGCTGTAATGATACCAACAGTGATCAGTGAAAATTCCTAATTTGATACATTGGGTAATTATGTTATCACCTAAGAGGCATATTCTTGATGAAACCGGGATTGTTGATTCTGACCATTCTCCCCGAATGTTTCAGAATATCCTTCCAGAAAGGTAGCTATGCATTCTTGTAAGAATGTCCCTGTGTCTAATTGACATTTCCAGCACAGATTATTGTCCATAAAACCCATTTTATGAAGCCTTGTTGGAGTCCAATAGAACCTTTGTAGTATATCTTGTATTGAGTGACATTCCCCCTGGCTTCCCTTATGTTCCTCCCTGAGTCAGACAAAATCTTTAACCAGGTATCATCCTGAATCTCACATGATGTCCAGCTACTTTGTAATTGCAAACCAAATGTTTAAGCCGTGGAGTTATTAAGAAAATGACAGACAATCCATTACAGTTTTGGCCTTTGGTCCTCCTCTCATGACTGAGAATCCATAGCATGCTGTAAGTGTTAATTGCGTACATGATGTACCATCTGCATTTACTTTGGGATACCGTAGGATACTATAGGATACCGTTTTGGCCTACCCAAATGACGCACCAGTCAATTGCTTATGTAATGTGCTCTTGAAGATTCAAGTGTTGTCTTTGTAACGGTAAACAGTGAGGTTTCTCACGCTTCCCGACTCATCAAAAGGTGCTAATGGCCGTGCTGCCCATTAAAAAGCTGGATAGGACAACGATATTTTTAGAAATCAAATCAAATGTTATTTGTCACATACACATGGTTAGCAGATGTTAATGCGAGTGTAGGGAAATGCTTGTGCGTCTAGTTCCGACAATGCAGTAATAACCAACGAGTAATCTAACCTAACAATTTCTAACCTAACAAATAGTCTGGTGGTCCAACCGAATAAACCGTGTTACCGTCTGGATACAATACAGGTAGGTCTAGGCTGGACTACGTTTAAGGTTTTTGCGCACCGTTTTTTTTTTGCTACCTAAATGGGTTTGGTGTCTCAGAATTGTCCGACGACTCTTTTCATGTGGATGCCCTCAGTGCCCGCACAGGAGGAATATGCGGAGCCGGCGTTTTCAACACAGTCCTTGCAACCTAATGTGCCAGTGCCTCCCAGAAGACTAAACTCCATCCCTGTCCCTCAGGGTCCAAACCTTGCCCTCCCTAGACTACGGAGGTCTCAACGGGTTGTCAACCTAAATTTAGAGAGCGCGCAGTGTCAGTCTCTCATTCCCTTAGGACAAAGACGCGCAGCACCCTCCGCTGGACTGGTGTTGGTAAACGAGACCAGGCCTACTGAGAAGACACCCCGGTATAAGCGAAGGAGACGGAACAGGACCAGGGTGAGTCCTTCTCCGCTCTCATATGTAAGCAAAACTGTGGCATGTATCTTCTCTTTTCTCAGTAGGCTAACATATTTCATTTGGCTACATCAATATTTGAACTATAAGAGCCTAATATTCAGAGAACGATAATTTTGTTGAATGTGTCGTGGATTTGTCTAACCCCTTGCTATCTCTTCCACAGGGTAGACCTACAGCACATTCAAGGCAAGGACAGAGACAGTCCAGCTCACCTGCCGCTCCTGAGGCTCCACAGTCACAGTCAGTGGACACGAATGGACATTAACCTACTTTGAGTAACGACCCAGCTCCAGAACAACACTGAGCTGCAGCTAGCCTGGCATATCCAACACCTTATTCTGTCAGTGGACAACAGAACAAGACCTTGAGCGATCTGGTAAGCAACCAGGTAAAACTCCGGACCTAATTTGGTATGACATGATTAATCTGTTGTAAAAAAAGGTTTAATATAAGTTTACGGAGCCGTTTTTCTAATCAGGTTACATGTTGTTGTTTTTTATCCTGGAAAAACCCCTGGTCTTGGGGAAAATATAAACCCATTCATATGAATTACAATACCAGTTATTTTACTATTTTATACATTGTAGAATAATAATGAAGACATCAAAACTGTGAAATAACCCATATGGAATCATGTAGTAACTAAAAAAGTGTTAAACAAATCTAAATATATTTTATATTTGAGATTCTTCAAGCAGCCACTCTTTGCCTTGATGACAGCTTTGCACACTCTTGGCATTCTCTCAACCAGCTTAATCTGGAATGCTTTTCCAACAGTCTTGAAGGAGTTCCCACATATGCTGAGCTTTTGTTAGCTGCTTTTCCTTCACTCTGCGTTCCAACTCATCCCAAACCATCTCAATTGGGTTGAGGTTGGGTGATTGTGGAGGCCAGGTCATCTGATGCAGCACTTCATCACTCTCCTTAGTCAAATAGCCCTTATACAGCCTGGAGGTGTGTTGGGTCATTGTCCTGTGGAAAAACAAATGATAGTCCCACTAACAGCAACCCAGATGGACCGCAGAGTGAAGGAAAAGCAGCCAACAAGAGCTCAGCATATGTGGGAACTCCTTCAAGACTGTTGGAAAAGCATTTGTTTAACACGTTTTTGGTTACTACATTATTCCATGTGTTATTTCATAGTTTTGATGTCTTTATTGTTATACTACAATGTAGAAAATAGTTAAAAAAATAAGAAAAACCCTTGAATGAGTAGGTGTGTCCAAACTTTTGACTGGTACTGTATATTTTAAAGAAGGACTGGGGGGGGGGGGGGGTTCTTCCAGCCACTGGAGGCTGCTGAGGGGAGGACGGCTCATAATAATGTCTGAAACCGAGCGAACGGAATCATCAAACACATGGAACCCATGTGTTTGATAACATTCTGTTCCAGCCATTACCACGAACCCATTTTCCCCAATTAAGGTGCCACCAACCTCCTGTGACACAGAGAAAGCAACCTGGTTGGACAATAAAACTCACAGGGCTGAGCTTGCATCATGCAGGTTTGCATCATTTAGTCCTGCTCTATGCAACTGTAGGTCTAATAAAACAATTACTCACAGTCTTGTCAGCTGTTGCATTTATTGATTCATTCAAGTTAATAATTTGGGATTGAAAAAGTCTAGCCTAGTCTGCCCAAGATGGAATATACACTGAACAAAAATATAAACGCAACATGTAAAGTGTTGGTCCCATGTTTCATGAGCTACAATAAAAAAAATCCCAGACATTTTTCATAAACGCAAAAAGCTTATTTCTCAAAAATGCTGTGCCCAAATTTGTTTACATCCCTGTTAGTGAGCATTTCTCCTTTGCCAAGATAATCCATCCACCTGACATGTGTGGCATATCAAGAAGCTGGTTAAACAGCATGATCATTACACAGGTGCACCTTGTGCTGGAGACAATAAAAGGCCAATTTAGAATGTGCAGTTCTCACACACAACAAAGTGCCACAGATGTTTCAAGTTGAGGGAGTGTGCAATTGGCATACTGACTGCAGGAACGTCCACCTGAGCTATTGACAGGGAATTTAATGTTAATTTCTCTACAGTAAACTGCTTCCAACATAATTTTTTGGGGGAAAAACTCATTCTGATTGGCTGGGCCTGGCTGCCAAGTGGTTGGGTTTATGCCTTCCAAGACCCACCCATGGCTGCACCCCTGCCCAGTCATGTGAATTTATCTTGACTCATTTCTTTATATGAACTGTAACTCAGTAAAATCTTTGAAATGATTACGTTTATATTTTTGTTCAGTATAAACCAAATTTGATCCCATTCACATTCTCACAAAAAAATGGGCTATAAATGTACAACGTTACTGCTTCGTTTACCCTGGCCAGAGGGACAGCCCATGTTAGGAGCCTAATGTTGATCAGACTGAAAAAAAATTGTCTCTTTTCCATCCAATAAAACATGTCAGGTCACTAATGCTGCTACATTTATGTATGATTTTTTGCTCATCGCCTTTCTAAAATACCGGACGAAAGTAGATAGATTTGTGGCCGGCCCGCGCGAACTGCAATTTCCGTGACTGATTGGTCAAGGTAAGCACAGAGCCTGCAGCAGCACTCAACGTTTAGTACTGAAATTGTGCATGAGTTGTCAAATCGTTAAAAAAAAAAAACACAAAAAAACATTTGCCCTCCTTTCAAAACATTTGCGTCATTTGATTTTATTAAACTAAATCAATAGTAGTGCCACACCTGATTGAAAAGTCCTGTGGCAAATTCTGCCTTGCCACACGTTTTCCAGTGACCCTGTGTTGTGTGTGTCTGTGTGAGAAAGCGTGAGAAAGCGTTTGAGAGAAAGATGATTCAATGTGCCACCTAGTGGCCATTCTGAATTCTATCACGCAAAATACACTGAGTATACAAAACATTAAGAACACCTGCTCTTTCCATTTTATAGACTGACCAGATGAATCCAGGTAAAAGCTATGATCCCTTATTGACATCAGTTGTTAAATCCACTTAAATCAGTGTAGATGAAGGGGAGACTGGTTTAAGAATTTTTAAGCTTTCAGACATGGATTTTGTATGTGTGCCAGAGGGTGAATGGGCAAGACAAAAGATTTAAGCGCCTTTAACAGGGTATGGTAGTAAGTGCCAGGCACACTGGTTTGTGACAAGAACTGCAATGCTGCTGGGTTTCACACTCAACAGTCTCCCATATGTATCAAGAATGGTATACCACCCAAAGGACATCCACCCAACTTGACAACTGTGGGAAGCATTGGATTCAACATGGGCCAGCATCCCTGTCGAATGCTTTCGACACCTTGTAGAGTCCATGGTGTTCTGAGGGCAAAAGGGCTACAATTCAATATTAGGAAAGTGTTCCTAGTGTTTGGTATACTCTGTGTACATGATAAGAGAATAAAGCACATCACTTTAAAACTTTCTGGTCGCATGATTTCCTTTAATAAATTGAACCGAGAAAACACATATTACAAAATATCATCTTTTACAGTCACATGGTCACATGAAACCCAAAGCCAGATCTCTTCCCAATCTCTACCTTCCCAAAACATAAAAGGAAACACAACCATGGACCATCGTTTTAACATGTAACTTTGTCTTTAAAGTAGAAAATAATCACACAAAACGTATTTGCCGCACAGAGTTAGGCAGGGAGGCAAGAGATAACACAAGGCTATCAGAGATCATCAGGGAAAGCTTTGGAGAGGTGTGTGTGTGTAGGTCTATAGGTGTCCAGTCACTATGGGGTTGGGTGACCGGCTTGCTAGCTGTGAACAGAGGGTCAATGAAAGACTGGTGAGCATAGTAGAGCAGTTAATGACACAGTGTCAGTTTGTGTTTTCTGTCAGTGTGTAGCAGAGGGAGTATGAGGGTTAGAGGCACACGTACCTGTTACTAGAGAGAGAGCGGTCGAGAATGAACATTTTCATTTCTACATGGGAAAGCTAACTGAGGCTGACATACATAGATTGAGCGAGAGAAACAACAAGGGGAGATAGGACTGAGACCCAAATACCTTATTTCGCAGTACCTTTGGCCAAGGACACACAAGGTATGCTAATTCTTTTGGAGCCATGCCTTCTCGTGTTAATGTGCCTTCCAGAACAGAAGAAACAACTCAGCTCTTCCGTGTGGGCAAAGGTCATTCAGGGGTTGCTAAGGTCACAAAGGAGGCACGAGGTCAAAAGTCAGGAGCCAGCTAGCATGATGAGACTGACTGAGTAGTTAACTCACTCTCAGTCCCAGTGTTTTACATCTGTACCCACAGTTAACCACCTCTACATTTCAGACTTGTTCTTTGTTCCACCGGTGTCATACGTAGCAGACACCAACCCCCACCCATTCAACCGCAGATGAAGAGGAGTGAGGACACCAGACTCCAAAACCCACTGATAGCCTCATCTTTAGAGGGCACTGCGGTAGACATAACAATCATTTGAGTTGCAAATTAAATAAAAGGAAATAACAGCTGATCACATTCCATGTGTGGAACTCGTTAGGAACCAACTTCTTCAGCAAGTCAGGAGGTCCATGAGGAGGGGCAGTGTTAGTGATTGAAGGGTGTGGAACTTTGTCCCACCCCCAGGTCTAGAACCCTCACCAAGGCCCAACCCCAGTCTGTCTAGAGTGGGGCTTAGTTTGTCCTTTAGCCAAACCAACACTGTCCATCTTCACAATAACATCCTCCAAATATCCAGACCCAAAGACCTGCTCTTTTCTCCAGACGAACAATCTCACAGCCATCTACCTCACATCTTCCAATATACACAACCTGCTCAGGTGAGCTGCTCTTCTGGTCTATAGTATCATCATTATCAGTACAGTAGGTGTCCCTGGCTCCTGTCCCTGTAGGTCGGCCCACTGTACCCCAGGTCTCTAAACTGGCCTACCCAGGATCAGCGAGCGGTCCTGTGGGCAAAGCGGAGGTCCTGGTCCTTGGGGAACTGTGCTGGGATAGCAGAGGCAGTAGGTTCCATGCCAGTAGGAGGCTCTCTGGCAGGGGATGGTTTAGGGGAGTCAGTCATCCAGGCAGGGGGTGGCTGTCCCCGGACAGGGGTGCCCACGGCGGGGGAGTGGTCCCTGCTGCGCTGGGGGGCCCCAGCCTCTGGGTCCTGTTGGGAGATGAGCTGCAGCAGGGCGGCTGCCACCGCTGGGCTGATGTCCTGACCGGGCCCGGGCTCAGAGCTGGGCTGCTGCTGGCCAGGAGAGAGGAGGGCTGAGGGTGGAGGGCCAGGCGGAGAGGGGGGACGTCGCTCGGAGGATGGAGGGACCTGATTTGTTCCGATCTGCTGCTTCCGCTTGGTGACTGCACAGTCTGAGGGGGGAGTCAGAGAAAACAAGACAGTCAATCAGATATTTACAAGAAACACAAAAGCACACGCAGTTACAGTGAGATTTCATCTGGACATTTGTGCCATCTACACTACAGACACATTTTTATTCAATTCCCTTTAGTGACATGTTCCAGGCAAGTGTTTGTGAGTGGGGTCTAGACAACGTACAGCTGTATCTCCCACCGTGGCCAGCAGAGGGAGATCATGTACCATTCCTACCGCTGGATCCTCACCATCCAGTCAACAACGTCATTTCAGTTGGATAAATGTTTTCAATAGGCTACTGTAGAATTGGATGAGTAAAACGTGTAGCTGTCATGGGTTGATACTGCTACTAAATACCACAATTGTGATTATGATACATGTTCATTCTCTAAACTAGTCTGGAAGTGTGCAGTCTACGTTATTCCTCCCCTCTTGGTTCATGGTGACTGGTATGTTATAAAATCCTTAAGTAGGTAACAATTTTTTTAATGTTGACAGACAAGTTGTAATGTTGAGAGATGGAATATCAGAAGACCTCACGGTAACCTAAATAATCAACGTAACATTTATTCACACACGTATCTGAACAACAAAAGAAAGACGCAGGACATGGGGGGGGGGTGTTCATAACAATAATAATTGATTGGACTTATATAGCGCTTTTCGAGACACCCAAAGCACTTTACATAGTAGAGGGGGATGCTCACCTTAGGGTTTGTTCAACCCTGACAGACACTCAGTTACATTTCAACAACAATATGAGCATGGGTTATTATGGATAGGGAGGGGTAAAACCTGAAGTTTGGGTTTGGGATGACACTACAGGGAGAGGTGCATAAAGCTCCATGCAGGCCATAAAGCTGAGACAGAGAGAAATGTCTTCTCAGTCTGCTGTCATGGCTACCGGGAAACACTGCTGCTACAATTGTTTCCTAGGCAACGGGGTTGTTGCTTTAAGTGCCAACAGTAGGGCGACTGCAGATGCAGACTACAGAGGAGAACGCTTTACAAGCGTTGGATGATTCCGAGGTCTAATCTCAAAGAAAACATACAAAAATAAACATTTAAATGTGTGATTTAAATAAAAGTTAAATGAAAAGACATGCAGGTGAATTCTAAGGTTCAAAACATTTATTTTCGCTTGATAATTTATTAGACTTCATAAAAATGTGGACATTACAGACTGGTTTTGAATCAATATATTTTTTATGGAAGAACAATCCAAGAAACCTGCTTTAACAAATGGAGAAATGAGAGAGAAAGAAGAAGTGGGAAAAGAAAACAGTGTGATAAAGAGAGGCAGGACTGAAAGGGTGCAGGGAAAGAGTGCAGTGTGAACCATTGTCTTTCTAACGCTGTAAAACTACAAACCTTCTCTTAGTTTACATTCACACCAATGAGAAAAGTCCTTGTGCCCAAAGCCCAGTCCATGTGACCTGGGCCGTCCGAAGCCACTCTCTGGTCAGACATCTTGAGGACTTGCCAACTTCATGTATGGTATGTTTCCACCTATGTGTGACTGAGTGGGTGAAAGTAGCCTTTGAAGTGGGAGACGGGTGAGACAGACAAAAGGTGGGTGGGGAGTGAAACTGTTGGTGAGAGGAGGGGGGAGAGGTGGTGGGTCTAGACAACATAAAACTTCCTCAAAAAATATTTAAAGTAACCGTGGAATCTTTCTTTTGATTTGCCATTTAGTTAAGATCTTTCATCTCATCAGCTCGTTTATAAAGTAATTTACAACTGCTTTATGGTAAGCAGAAAAATAATTGATGACAAGATCCGCACCATGACGAGATCATCCACCAGTCTCCTGTGAGATCCCCTGACCCAGTGCTCTTTGCCCCGCCCCCTAGAGACTGAACCCAGACTTGCCCTTGCGGTCAGCAGTGGAGGCTGACGAACCGCGAGTCACCGCCTCCTCTGATTGGACACCATTGCTCTCGTCACCTTGAACAGCCCCCTCGGCCTGCGGCTTGATGAGCTGGCCTAATAGGAGGGCCAGGAGGTTGGTCTGGTCATCCTGGCTGAGGGGCGGCTCGCTGCGGTGCGGGGAGGGCTCCTGAGGCTCTGGGGGAGGTTCGGGGGGCTGGGACCTAGCCAGACCCTGGTCCTCTGAGGCCCCCCGGTGGTGGGAGGCCTCGGTCAGGGCAGACAGGGACTGGCTAAGGGTCTCTAGCTGCTGCTGGCTCTCTGGGTTGGAAGAGACGTTGAGGAGCTGGGCCATCTGAGGCAGGCTGAGGTCTGTCTGTCTCTGCAGCAGGTTCAACAGTACAGCCAGCTCTGTCTGGTTCAGCTGCTCCGCCGCAGCACCCAGGCCTGATGRGAGAGAGACAAYGGTCACACATACTGTAGACAKCAGCCTGCTGAGAGWGTATGGAGACAACATGYGTTCACATTATAGACTTACAACAACCCTYGTCTRCCTGTGCAGCCACTAYCKAACCAAGGAGACATTTGGATAAGGGTATGYTCTTCTATAGTAGCGAACTGTGACTACTGTGTCKGCCTGACCTGCTAGCTCATTGGCTGAGATGGCTGARGASGGTGGTCTTCCSGGYGGAGGGGGCGGGGCTCCAGCTGGGCTGGCTTGGGGCCGGCTGTTCTCTCCACTGGAAGCCCCCGAGGGGTCCTTACGGGGCACTTTGGGCACAGGCACATCCTCGGGCAGCCCGCTCTGACGCTGGCGCCGCCGTTTCTTACTCCACAGCTCRTGGCAGTCCTGCCAGTGAGGGAGACTGGAGAGAGAGAGAGAGAGAGTGATACAGAAGCAAAAACGGGGTGATGAAAGCATGAGGGAGAGAAACAGAAAGCGAGAGGGGTGTTGGTGTGACAGAAAGAAAGCAATAAGGGTGTTGGGAGTATGGTGGTGGATAGTTTGAGGTTGTTCTCTAGATGTAATGAGCCCAGGAAAGGACAGGGCTAAGACGAGGTCCTCACTTGGGCGGGGACATCTTGCTGGGCTCCACGTTACACAGGAAGTCACTATTGAGGGCCTGTTCGGCCGTGCAGCGCCGCGCAGGGTCAAGGGTCAGCATGCGGTCCAGCAGGTCCAGGGCCTGAGCAGGCAGACTGACAGAGCGCGAGAGAGAGAGAGAGCAAAATTAGAGAGCGCGAGTCAAACAAATAGCATCAACAACTGATGTACTGCCACAACTATCAGACTGATGAAAGGACAAGAAGATCCCATGGTGTGCATGTCATGTTGCGTACAAGGCAAACTCCTCGCGTAGCCGTCGGCGGTACTGTTTCTTGGGCTTCATGGTGTTGAAGTAGGGCAGCTTGATGACGTCAGGCCAGGCAGCGGGACACGGGCTCCCACACAGACGACTGAGACAGAGAGGGAGAGCGTTAGAGCTGTGGTAAACGTTAGAGCTGTGGTAAACATGGACTGTATCCCAGATGGCACTCTATTCCCTATATAGTGCAATGCTTTTGACCAAGGCCCTTAGAGCTCTGGTCAAAAGTAGTCCGCTATATAGCAGGGGTATTCAACTACTATTTGATAAGGTCCAGTCCCACAAATTTCCTAAGCGGCAAAGGTCCAGATGGGCAGTCATTTATCAGCGCAGTAACAAACCCCAACCTCAAGACCCATACGACCCGAAATGGTTCACACGCCTCTTGTTGGGCGAAGAGAACATCATTTTAATAAGCTAATTTCCTGCAATTCTACACATTTTGCCATTTCTTATGTGTGTTCATATGACTCAATCAAATCTAAAATGGGGGACCAATGTGGGTCGAGGCCCCTGGGCACATCATTTGGCCATGATAACTACAAGATTTAGGTAGCTGGACAACTTACCTCTCTAGCTAACATCAACTGGACATTTATGACAAGTTACAAAAAGCTCTTTAAGATCTGTCAGTGAATGACATAAGACGGAACCTGCCCATGCACTTCCAAATTTAGAAATCGCACTCAACCGCAGTAGGTTGAAAGCCCGACTGAGTTCCAAAAACAAAAGAAAGTCAGGACCCGCGGCCCGTATTGACCCAATTCTTGGTCTGGACTGCGGTCCACCTGTTGAGTATTACTGCTATATAAGAAATAGGTTGCCATGTCTCAGACAGGATTTTAATGTGGCGATGCAGTCTTCCAGGCAGCAGGGGGCAACAGCAGCATACCTGATCAACTCTAACTGCAGCAGCTCCTGATTGGCCTGGAAGATGGGCTTCTTGGTGAACAGTTCTCCCAGAATACACCTGTGCACAAACAGTCAATGGACAATGTTGGCCACTTGCATATATAAAAAAACATTTTTTTAAAGCATTCACAAATCTTGAGTTAGGATTGGTTAAGAGTGATAATTATCTGCCACTCATCAGGTTTAGAGCTCCGACTACCTCAGTCAAAATGATATAGCAGTTTTATAGTGACACCATGTGGAAAAATAAGGTAAGTACAATCTGTTTTCCTACGTAGAGCTTGTTCGATTGGAGAATATATGTGCGAATGAAATGTTTGTGCACCAATAAACCTGCACAGGGAATGAGTGTTCTTGGGCATGTACAGAATCAGTGTCCAGGTGCATGACGGTGTGTGGGTGAGTGTGTGTGTGGGCAAGGTGAGTGTGTACTAACCCGCAGCTCCAGACGTCGATGGCTGGAGAGTACCTCTCCTCTCCCAGGAGGAGCTCAGGGGGGCGGTACCATAGCGTGATTACTTTATTAGTGTAGGGTCGACTGGAGAAAGCAGGGAAGGGAACATTCAGATATAACACGCAGATACAATACCAGTACCGCTACTCTGCCCTCCGGTGACCAAACACCCACAATTCATCGCTCAACAATGGGCCGACGGAGGCAGAACCTCTTTATACAGGACACAGCACCACCAAGTGGGGACTCATTGGAATAGATAGGTGTTTTCATTCAGACTACCATGGCAACCGAGGCCTTTTCTCAATTGGATTTGCTCAACTCCAGCGTCCTCTCTCCTCCGTCTTTTCTCGCTTTCTTTTGAAGAAGGTCAAAGGCAATCGAGGAGAGGTGAGGGAACGTGGATGAAAATGTGCTTGTATGAAATGAGACTCCTCCACTCACAGATCATGAGGCAAATTAGGTATACATTGGTGGATCCCAAAATAAATGTGTAAAGTGATAAAAACTAAATGAAGTAGCATATTGTTTGTGTGCATGCTTTTCTCCCCCAACAAAACAAAAGCGGATTCAAAGGGGGTGTGGCAGATATCAAAACTTCCGTGAAGGACTCTGGTAGGATACACATGACTATCCTCATGAAAGGTGGCTGTCAAAGAGGGAAGGACACTGTTCCGGTCGCCTACTAACAAATTGAAATTTCCTTGACCACTTATCGGTTTCCGTGTCGCAGAGGTCGTCGGACAGAGGAGAGAAGGTGGAGGACGGGCTTTTTCCCCAAATGAGAAAAGGCCAGTGTGAGGGTCACAGTTTAAAAAGGTTTGAACCCGGGGCAGGAAAGACCTCTGACTTTATGATGATGTCATCGTTGCTCCGAAACAACTTGAGAAATCCAAGTCTCACCTTTCCTCTGAGTTGTAGAGGCGGGCCAAACCAAAGTCAGCCAGTTTGATCTGACCACTGCACAAGGAGAGAGATAAAGAAGTTAGAGACAGAGAACTCAAACTCAATAACAACACAACTTATTACATTTCTACAGCTGTTAACTTACACAACCCCAACTACAGAAGTGAATAATTCAATCAAAACAGCGAGGCAGAGGAAAGGGCATTTGAATTCCCATGGTAGAACGTTGCACATTGAAAACAGGACCAATCAAAAGGAAAAACCCAATCCTACTATAGCTACAACAAACCTTTCAAACAACTCCCTTGTGCTCACTACTAAAACCCACACAAACTGCTACCGTTGCCATTACCATAACATTCTAGGTTAAGTGTGTCCATTGTTTATACCAGGGACCGGCAAAGCTATGCTTTTCCCTCCTTGGGGAACTGTCAATTTCCACGACAACTAAGAGCGTTGAAGTGCGAGGCTGGACTCGGCCGCTGTTTTGGTCCCGTAGATACCACGTTGTAGCAG
The DNA here is from genome assembly GCF_002910315.2 of Salvelinus sp. IW2-2015. Taxonomy (NCBI): domain Eukaryota; kingdom Metazoa; phylum Chordata; class Actinopteri; order Salmoniformes; family Salmonidae; genus Salvelinus; species Salvelinus sp. IW2-2015. The sequence continues at coordinate 108,424 of NW_019942545.1, read as the reverse complement.
CGTGAAGCGCGGAGATACTCTGTGTGACAGGAAAGTCTTGCGCCACGCTCATCTCCCTATCTGCGGTGCTGCTCGTCATCTCGTTGAGTCTACCTTTAAAACTAGCACTGTGGAACTGTATCATTTAAAATGGACAGTGACCCATCTCAGCGACCAGCCAGCAAACATCTCACGGACCGGCCCATGGACCAGGGGTGGAGAAAAACGGTTCCTTCCTCCTTCTGAACCTATTAGTGTTGTCACGATACCAACATTTTACTAATGATACGATACGAGGGGGGGGTCAGAGGCCTAGCATCGTGTTCGCCCCGTCTCCCGGACGCTTGTTCCTGTTTCCTAAATGTTCTGCGCACGTGCTACGCAAAAACCTGTCACTGAAATTCACACTTCTACTCAATACAACACATTGCATTTAACTGCATAGAATTTGCTCATATTTGCAAAGGCCTACCTGAGATTTGGCTGGAGGAATGGGAGGAAGGAATAGACACGCAAAATGGTCTGCATGGCATTGTAGCAGTAAGGGGGAAAACGCTGCACGACACATTCACTCTTCAGTTAACACAGACACAGTTTCCCTGTCTCACAAACACACACACACTGCTCCCAACTTTGAGAACGTTAGGCACCAAACAGAAGGAGCCCCAGAAAGAAATAGACATTGGATATAGTTTAAGCTTACATTAAGCCTATCTAAATGAATCTAGCTTTGAAGCACATCTCATGAGTAGCAGACGCTTTTCCGTTTTTCCTGTGCCAATCAAATTAGCCCAAAGCTACTGTCAAGTTACCAGATTGTTAGCTAGCTAGGTAACACGACTGAACAAAGTTAGCGACGTTGGATTCATTTAAAAAAACTACCCGCGACATGATTTGTGAAATTATATCAAATGCGCACGAATCCCGCTAGAAAGATAAAAAGGTATCTCTGGTAATATCGCTCAGATGTTTTGTTGTTGTTGCAGTTTAGGCTAGAGACAAGCCGTATTCTTTGCTGCAAAGCTGCAAGCATGCCTGTCGTGAAGCGGTGCTCCATCTCCGACACTCAGGGGCTGTATGACAGTGAACTCGCAAAGTCTACTCTGACTGGCCTGTGTTCCTGGTTAGGACAGGCGATGAAATTATACAATGTATCAACATTGCTTGAACTGCCCGCTGCTCCAGCGTAACACACGTACAAATCTAACAGGAGACATCGGGGTCTGCATCCCCGCTCGCCATCACAGATAAATTATATTTTGAAAAGATAATGGAGGAATAGATGAGCATGAAGAGGGGAGGAAAGATAAGCAGGTAGGGGATGCTGAGAGAAGCAGGTGAGTGAGGGCTGGTAGGGGATGCTGAGAGATGCAGGTGTGATGAGGGCCTGTAGGGGAATCGCCTGAGAGAGATGCAGGTGAGTGAGGGCTGGTAGGGGATGCTGAGAGATGCAGGTTGAGTGAGGCTGGTAGGGGATGCTGAGAGAAGCAGTTGAGTGAGGCTGGTAGGGGATGCTGAGAGAAGCAGGTGAGTGAGGGCTGGTAGGGGATGCTGAGGAAGAAGCAGGTGAGTGAGGGCTGGTAGGGGTATGCCTTGAGCAGAACCAGGTGAGTGAGGCTGGTAGGGGTGCTGAGAGAAGCAGTGTGAGAGCTGGTAAGGGAATGCTGAGGAAAGCAGGTGAGTGAGGGCTTGGGTAGTGGAATTGCTGAAGAGAAGCAGGTGAGTGGAGGGCTGGTAGTGGATGCTGAGAGAGCAGGTGAGTGAGGGCTGGTAGGGGATGCTGAGGAAGCAGGTGAGTGCGGGCTGGTAAGGGATGCGGCTGGCTGATTATAACGCCGCATAATCGTGATATCGTCATTGAAAAGGGAAAGTGGACATTATTGACCTCTGCAGTACAGAGACTAGTGGCTGGTGCTTCAATCAACGACTTAATAAACAAAACTGACTTTATTAAACATTTTATAACAGGCAGCAGGTTCTTTAGATGGTAGCGAAAGACCTCAGTAGTACATAGGAACCGGTACCACGTATGTTAATAAAATGTTGGTATCATAAGTTCATGGACGTTTGGTTACTCGTATTATACCTTAATGTTACACTAGTAGCCTGAGTTTGTTGCAAGCCATCTCCTATTGTTGGTTCGGCACTTGATGTCTCTGTGCAGGCAGTTCTTCTTTGTGGCTCGCATGTAGTCAGCCCCTCCGATCAGCTGTGTGCTCATGAAGCTCCTCCACGTGTTCCTGGGAGAACTGACACAGCACCAGTGCCCAGCAATATCCAATCAGGTCATGATCCACCTGTACTCCATACAACACCAGGTAGAAGGCACTCTGACGGGGACAGGCCAGGGGTAAAGGAGATGCGCGATACAGGCAACACGACATACACCAGCAACAAAAAAAACACACGTCCCCTTTACAACACCTTTGTCCTTCTATGAAGTCCAGTGCGTCCTGTTTGTCTGTGAACGATCTCCTTCATGTTGACACGCTGCGGTGGTTGAAGCTGGCGGAAGATTCTTGATCTCTCGGATGGCCGTGATGGGGAAGCCCTCCTTCTCATTGGTCCAGACGCACCTTCTTCAGAGCCACCAGCTCGCCTGGAGGCAGGGGAACAACAGAACATTACAGATTACGTCACCGGTTTTTCCCATGTAGGGGGTGGAGGAAAACCGGAGTTTTTATTGGTACCAACATCTGTTGATTTCCTGATCATAAAGATGAATACAAACGAGCTAAAGTAAACACATTAGTCATGTATCACCAACGGAAATGTGTCTCGCTTAATTTCAAAATCCTACCTGAAAGAAACACATAGAGAGGCTGGGCATAGGGGACACGGGGAGGCGAGATCAGTCCACAACACCACCGTGCATAAACAGCGCACTGCAGGCGTGGTGATCCTTTGAGCCGCTCTCGAGACAAGAAACACAGGTATGCCAGTGAAAGGGCAGCACACGGGTTCTCACCGGCTGTCTTGTCCTTGGCCTTGTACACCCTGGCCGTAGGTTGCGCACTCCCGATCCATGCCGATGATGTCAAACTTGTCCCGCAGCGTTGCCCCAGTGCTCTGTTGTCTGGTTTGCGTTCGCCATAGCGTGGACAGCAAAACCTAGACAAGGAGAGCGAGGAGACTTGCTATTAGGAAACGTTTTACTCACGGAATAGCCCTTGATCGATAAACTTTGTACTATCTTATGCTTAATTTTTTTTCTATTAGAAAGGAAATAGGCTGCGGTGGGGGAAGAGGAGGGCTGTGGAAAAGAGGAGTGTAGCAGAGGTGGTTGGGGTGATTGATAAGGAGGAGATGGGTAGGCTTAGGTTGAGCAGACAGGGGCAGGCACTCACTTTGGTCTCTTCCTTGATGAGCGGACTGGGGTGGAGGTGGAAGCTCTTGATAGACGGGGGACTGAGGGGAGAGGGGTCCCTCCGGCCAGCGTGGGGGGCAAGCGGGAGGTCGGTCAGAGACGCCGATTCCGCACACTCTTTCTCCTTCTGGAAGACCTCTGGGGGAGTGGACTTCTTCGGACTATTGGAGGGAGAGAGAGAGAGAAGAGAGAGATAATTGAAAGGTAGAGAAGGAAGGAAGAGAAAAAATAGACATTTCATTACTCCTCGCATCATCAGTTTTTCTGTGAGTTTGGATGTTCTTTCCTTACATGGTCTGTACAAAAATGTATCCCCAACTACATGACAAAGGCCATGTGGGGCCCATGAACTACAGTTTCACCGTGGCGCCATTTTGGCCAGTGCAGTCCACTGTAGAGGAGCACTGAAATTGACAAAGCATGCAAGGGAAGTTAGCAATTATTTTGACAGTCCCACGTAAGGCCTGTTTTGACTACTTGACAATAGTAAACGGTCTTAATGGCAGCGTAAGCTTCCGACCACAGAGCATTCAGGTAATCTGTTCGTCAGAATTCAGTACTGTACCTCAGGCAGGTGTGTGTTTCAGAGAGACCTGACTGTTGGTGAAAACCTGAGCCTACAGTATAGCATAATACTGTTCTGTTGCTTGACTAACACGATTTGCCAAGCAAACAGGACTGGGGGAGAGGAGAGTTGTGTGTGATGTGTATCGCATATTCATGGCTTACCTGTAATGGCAGATCCTTCCCACTAGCATGGGTGGTCAAAGCAGGGGGGGCAGAGTGGAGGTCTTGTGGATGGGTGTCGGGCGGAGCCGGGCTGCGAGTGGGCATGGGGGCAGGAGATTGGACTGGGGGACGAAATGCAAGGAGGAAGAGAGGGCTGTGGAGGGTGCGCAGGCTGGCCTCAGTCTGGCCCTGGGGTGTAGGTGTGCCTGAAGTTGGATGACAGGGGGTGAGGGCAGAAGGAGGTGGAGGTAGTGGGGTCCGTCTGACGCGGGGGGGAGAGGGGGTGCAGAGATGAGAAGGGTGGAGATGCAGAGCCGTGGTTCTTTCCCAACAAGAGAATGTCCATACGGGCGCGGCGGTGCACCAGAGGTGGACGGCTGGAGCCAACACTTAACCCACGATCTTTCCCTCCAGGTACTCCCGTCTCAAGACGCTCAGCTTTAGGGGGGCGTGAGGTGGCCCCTTTGGTCCTTGCGTGACGAAAAGGTGGGAGGTAGGGGGGGCGAGCTGCAAGCCCACCGCAGCCTGGGCGCTCCTTCTTCCTCCGCTCTAAGCTTCGCCCCCAGCTGGAGTTGAGTGGCAGGCGGAGGAGGGTGGGGAGCGGTGGGTGGGCCGGACTGACTGTGAGACCTCGCCCACCCGGCAGAGGACGAATGGCTTCTTAGTTAGCGATGAGCGAGAGGAGGAGCGACGGGGAAGAGAGGAAAGGACGGCGAGAGCGACTCCGGGAGCGAACTGAGCGCCTGGAGAGAGAGGAGGGAAGATGTTAGGAAAACAATAATTCCTTGTTGGCTGCAAGTTCTCGCTCTAAGTTGGGAGTGAGCACCAAGAAAGAGGAACTAGAAGGGAGGCCAACAAATGGCACATCATTGCAAATGATAACTACCAAACGTGTGTTATGTTTCTATAATGAGATAAGACCATGCGGCAAGCTCACTCCACAGCTAGCTTGGCATTTCACCAATTGTGCTATCGAATTGGATCCTTTTCTATAACAACTGGTTTGTAAGTGGTCAACTGGGGGTCACGTGTGTTGGCGAGGCAGGACCCTGATTCAAACTCAGTTAGAGGCAAGTTCAGGGAGGTAGTGCTATTTGCTAAGATATCTCATTTTATGTGTAAATGCGGTCAGTGTGCTGTCTCCTTCCATATACGCTACACTTCCCATTTCCTTAGTCAGCATACAAACATTCAATTAGGTCAGTCAGGGGGACAACCTTTGCTTTAGTCTGAACTTAAAGTAGCCAATGTGTGTACAAACATCCTCCAGAAGTCTACTGTCTTGTGAGTTAACCTCAACAGTCCTCTGGCATTAGGCCAAATAGGGACATAAATTCAAACACCTCATCACCATACATACTTTGATAACCATCAAAGTAACCCTTATTCACATGTGGGAGACGTAAGATGAAAAGTATGAAGATTCTGAACATACTTAAAGGGATAGTTCGGGATTTTGGCAGAGTGAGATAAACTCATCAATACCATTTTTATCTGTGTGTCCAGTATGAAGGAAGTTCGAGGTAGTTTTGCGAGACCATGCTAACTAGTTAGCAATTCTGCTAGCGCTAGTTGGCAACTTCCTTCAAACTGCATGCAGACATAAAAATGGTATCCACAAGTTCATCTGACTCTTGGGAAGTAGATTTGTATTTTTGATTTTACTAGGCAAATCAGTTAAGAACAAATTCTTATTTACAATGACGGCCTCATAAAGGGCGCTTGGAAGATGGCACTGACGAAAATAATTAAGTATCCCTTTAACTGCGGAGACAACATTCAGATTCAATCATTTGTTTGAAGGTTAGGAAAACAAATTAACTAGTAGCAAGTGAACATATCCCTGAGCATGAAGACTTATAAAAGTCTACAAACTAAATCTAAAATGTGATTATTATAAGTTAATAACTGGGACATTGTAGGTAATTAGCTAGACTAAACAAATAGCCTACAGTTAGCTACATGCTCGACTGGCGCCCGAGTGACGCAGCAGTCTAAGGTACTGCATCTCAGTGCTAGAGGCGTCACTACAGACCCTGGTTCGATTCCAGGCTGTATCACAACCGGCCGTGATTGGGAGTTCCGTAGTGCGGTGCACAATTGGCCCAGCGTCGTCCGGGTTAGGTTTGGCCGGGGTAGGCCGTCATTGTAAATAAGAATTTGTTCTTAACTGACTTGCCTAGTTAAATAAAGGTTAAATAAAATAAAAAGACTACACCAACATGATTCACCAGCAGCATCTTTCAACAGAGTCTACTGACAGCAGAGAACCTTTTAACGATCACTACGGAGTGCCTAGTTTTATCGTACAGCTATGCCCCCTCCCATCAACAGAAGCTCAAGGTCCACTCTCTGATGCAACAGAAAATCAAAATGGCTGAATGTCAACAGCCTAACCCACGGCTCTCTAACCCGCTACCATCACCCCGCTGTCTGGCTAGTGTAGTCTATCCCCCAATTTATGCCCTCTCCTGCTCCAAAGACCACCACAGCTCCTCATAGGGTTTCCCTAGACTGGAGCACACAGGCCTTGCCTGTGTCTGTCTGAACCCAATGTGATGCCTCTCCTGACTTCCATAGGTTTCCCTTCCCCCTCTACACCACATGGCAAGAGGCAACAACTCCCTGGCAGAAACAGCCCTGCATGTCACACAGACACATCTGAACATAGAATCAATGTCTCTTCCCTGACCATAGTTTTAAATAGCCCATACAGGACATTGCAACCTGGCCTAGCCATTCCCATTCCAACACCCTGATGCTAGGAGCACAGGAGAGGAAGCTGCAGGTACTGTCTGTTACCCATGGCTCAATCCTCAGCTGTCTAAAGCGCTCTCGACCACTTACGCTTTAAAAGGTGCAATATGCAGAAATCTCTACGCCATTTCCTGTTTGCTAAAATTTTAATAGTTCGCCTAATTTCAGTTTGTGACTAAACAAGCAATGCATCATTGTACCAACTAAACTCGCTGTGAAATATTGTCTATAACCCAAAATATTGTATTTTCAGCTGTTTGAAGCTGGTGTACAAAACCGAACGTAAAAGACGCAAAAACGAAGCTTAACAGGAAGCATAGAAATAGCGCACATAGAACATATCTACTGCTTCTTAAACTTACTTTCAATGAGAATGGCATATCTACAACTCACATTTCTATGTGAATTTGGTCAGGTCGCCCCAAAAAAATACATATTGCAGCTTTATCAAACACACAGTACAAGCACCTCCTTAGCACACAGACAAAAGGGGGCAGAAAGCAAACAGTAGAAACAGTCAGAGTGGCCCTGTTCCAGTATGACCAATGAGAACATCAACAGTAACAACACCAGTTCAGTATCACGTTCGCGGCCTTACTGGGCCTCTGTAAAAAGGCACCTTGGGCATTTGTGAGAATCAATGTGTGTGTTAGACAGCACTGGTGAATATGCCTCTATGTGTGGAGGTGCATGCCATGCATACAGTGAGTGAATAACCGACTGAGATTGGGGGACTAGTAGTAGTCCATAGCTACATGTTAGTATTAGGGTGTGTCTCAAATGACACCATATTCCCCTTGTAGTCCACTACTTTTGACCAGAGTCTCATGGGGCCTGGTCAAAAGTAGTGCTGTATAAAGGGAATAGAGTGCGATTTGGTACGAATTACGCAACTAGCATAAATGTGAATGTGTATATGAGGCAAACTGAATGGAAGGTGGCTGGGCCAGGCTAGAATACTCACCGGGACACAGGGCTAGCGCTGGAGGACCTGCGGTTACCATAGGGACTGATGGAGCGTCTCCTTGAGTAGGGGCTGTCGTCTCGCTCATAGCTGGAAGACCTCTGTCTGCTGGCGTAGGGGCTGTCTGACCTCTGCCTGCTCCGCCTGGACATCTCCCTGTAGGGGCTGGGGCTCTGTGGGGCCGGCCTGCGTCTCTGGTGGTGGTAGCTGTCCACCTCCTGGCTGTAACCACCGACCATGGGGCTTCCATTACCCCCTCTCCTTGGGGGGCTGGGGGACTGTGTAGGGGCTGTTACCTTCCGGCGAGGGCTCCCCCTGCTCGAGGAAGGCTGTCCCTTGCCCTTAGGGCTGGACTTGTGGCTCTTTGAGGACTTGCGTTGGCTCCTCTCTGTCCGGACCTTCTGAGAGGCAGAGGTGCTCTGGCTGGCGGTTGCATCCCCCCGACCCTCACGCCCCTCTGTCTTCTGTGGCTTATCCTTGCGAGACTTCCCGGAGCGGCCACCCTCCTTGCTGCGAGATGACGAGGAGGAGGATGTGGTGCTTCCCACACTGGCTGCAGTTTGGGCCTGGGAGGAGGAAGGGGGCAACTCTCCACGCTTTGGCCCCAAGTCAGCCTCCATCTGACCCTGACGCCGTGACCCGGAGGACAGGGATGCTACAGAGGACAGGGAGGCCACCTTCTCCTTGACTTTCCCAGAGCTCCCTCTCTCACGGTCTTTGCTGCTTTTTTTCTTGGTACTCTGACCCCCTTCCCCAGAGTCTCTAACTTTGTTGGGATCCTTCGACTTTTTGCGAGAGTGTCGGTGCTTGTGTTCCCGACCATCTCTACCAACAGCCCCGCCCCCATCACTATAATCTGGGACAGGTTCTAACCGATCCCCAGACCCTCTTTCAGCAGGCGGGTCCGAAAAAGTATCYGAATCKGAACTTATGTCGTCATATTCTACCAGCGGCTTCACGGCGCTAACGGAAGGAGGCGCTGTGGAGGTGAGGGCAGAAAAACCAGGGCCCTGAGCCACCTCGGACTCACGTCCATGTTTGGCTGATTTATGCCGTTTGCGCTTGGAAGAAGATGGCACTGACGACTTTGACTGGAGGTTACCGTCCTTGCTCGTCATGTTGCCCGCAGAGGTATGAGGCAGGACCAGGGGCTTGTGTAGCCCGCTGTTGCCGCTCGTTGTTTGGGGTGGCAGGGCACTGCTACTGTTGGATTCCGACTTCCTCTTGGTCCCATGGTGTCTATCCGACCCAGGCATTCCTCACGTCAGCGGCGGAACCTCTCCCGAGCGTGGGCCTCTGTAGCCGAGATAATACATTAACGGGAGAGTAGTACTCAGAAATCCGGTAAAATGAGATCCAGTGTTCTAAGCAAGCCGACAAAATGGAAAATAGTGTGCCCAGCTTTAGTCCTCACGCATTATCCAAGTTGTTCGGCAGCATGGTTTGTCAAAGCAGAAAAATCAAGGTTGCTAGTGCCAAAAAACGCCACTAAAATGAAGGCCTGTGCATTTAGCTAGTTAGAGAAACTGGCTGAAAAGGCCCAAACAATAAATCGGAGCATTGTGTGCTCTTCTCCGTTTCTATTTGGCTAGCTAGCTCTGTGTAGCTAGCATGCTGTTTGGTAAAAAAACGAAAGAAAAAAATAAGTCCCTTTTCTTTTAGCTTCCCTTGTCCGGTGCCAAGGTTAGTTTAGGTGTTATTGTTCCTTAGATTTACGGTTTTGGAGTTCAATAAACAAACAGTTAGCCGTCATTAACAGCCGATGTTGTTTCTCGAACAAAATGAAAACTTGACCCGGTTGGTACTGTTTACATGGTCCCTTTTAATATAATTTTTATCTCTTGTTAATTTGATATTGATCAGAAATTATAGTATTTTCATGTGCAGTAGATGTTCCAGTTTATTTTTAATGGCTCTGGGAATCAACCAGGCCTATCTTTAGGGCGATGATAGTGGATTTAATAACATCCACAGCCCTGTCAAGAGACGACAACCGCCATTGTGGCTCCTGTTATAAATTCTGCAACTGCGCTCTTATCGTTATCGCCCTATGACTGGAACCGGAAGTCTCGACGGCTGTCATTCTTCATGGTAGCGCAGCAACAGCCTATCACAAAGCGCTATCCAGGGAGCTGCACAACCAATCGCCCTTGTCGAGACGCAATTTTTCACCTGTAGAGGGCCTATTAAATATAACTTTCTTTCCATGAAAGTCAACATTATTGTTTTCCAAATACATTAGCTAGCTTGTAAATAATTTAAACAACTTCAGAAGTTAACAACAAAATACCGAACACAAAAACGATACGGGTAGAGTAATGTGTCTTAATTTTATTGAGAAATTGTACAGAAAGTGGCCATAGCCCTGTGCAGCCGTCCAACGAGAAACAGCTAGCTATGATGTGTAAGTACAGATACTGAGACCCCAAAATACCGAACACAAAAACGATACGGGTAGAGTAATGTGTCTTAATTTTATTGAGAAATTGTACAGAAAGTGGCCATAGCCCTGTGCAGCCGTCCAACGAGAAACAGCTAGCTATGATGTGTAAGTACAGATACTGAGACCCCGCTGTCGCAAAACATAGCAAACTGACACTAACCGACTTAAAACAAATTACTTTTTTATCACTCAGTGGTGTCACCTAAAAAAAACACAGCACTCAGTGGTGTCACCCCAACAAACACAGAAATGGTAACCAGAGACCAACTGTTGCTTCCATGAGGAATCACCACATTCAATAATTATTTAATTTTGCTCCATAATAAATCAGTGCAGTGCTCAACATTAGACAGTTTCTAGTAGTAACGCCAATGTTAAATAAATACTAACTTATTTCTTTCAACACTAATGTAACATGTAGACCAGTCTCTAATGTAATGTAGACCGGTCTCCACCATCAGAGACTTGTGTTATGAAAAAGTATCCATAATTGTATGTTGAAACATATAGTAAATTATCTAACCGATACCTCCATTTACAACCTGGACTCAATGGCAGACGTAACATAGTCAACAAAGTCCGGGACACTCAAATTAGTATGATATGTTACATTTAGTATGGTATGTATTAATTTGCAGATGTCCATCATCCATTTCTATGATATGTTACGAATTTGCAATAGGTATGATATGTTACTAATTCCAATTTGTTGTGGCTAACGTAAATGTTAGCTAGGTGGCTACGTTAGCTAGGCTAGGGGTTAACATTAAGGTTAGGATTTAGGTTCAAGGTTTAGGGGAAGGGTTAGCTAACATGCTAAGTAGTTTCAGAGTAGTTAAATATATATTTATCCGTTATTTAACTAGACAAGTCAGTTAAGAACAAATTCTTATCTACAATGACAGCCTAGGAACAGTGGGTTAACTGCTTTGTTCAAGAACAGATGTTTACCTTGTCAGCTCAGGGATTTGATATAGCAACCTTTCGGTTACTGGCCCAACGCTCTAACCACTAGGCTACCTGCCACCCCAAATGTAGTATGTAGTTGCAAGGTTGCTAATTAGCTAAAATGCTAAAGTTGTGCGTGATGAGATTCGAACACACAACCTTTGGGTTTTAGACCTTTGCATTAGCTAACATGCTAAGTAGCTAAAAAGTAGTAAGTAGTAGCTAAAGTTGTCTGTGATGAGATTTGAACACACAATCTTTGGGTTCTATACTTTTGCATTAGCTTAACATGCTAAGTAGTTGCAAAGTAGCTAAAAAGTAGTAAGTAGTTATAAAGTTGTCCGTGATGAGATTTGAACACACAACCTTTGGGTTGCTAGATGTTCTTGTCATATCCACCCCGACCAACCAACCAACCAACCTCCTTTCGTTTTTACCGGATTTTAGTTTTTAAACGGATTTTAGTTTACTATGTTATGCCTAGTCTATGAGACCAGCCTGCCATTTCTCGACCAACTACGCTTGCCCATTGCTGTGTTCAAAACCACTTGGAACTCGGAAAATATGAAGGCAAATAATGACGTTTGTTTTCTTCAGGTTGGAAAGTCAGAGCTCTAGAAAGAGGCCCGAGTTGGATGATTGATCAAATCGATTTTTCCCAGTCAGACCTAGTTTTTTTCGGAGTTCCCAGTTGTTTTGAAAGCACTAGTCGGAAGTCGGAGATTTCCGAGTTCCCAGTTGGTTTGAACGCGGCACATGTCCCGGATATATGACGTTAGCAGCTGAACCTATGTGCATGCGACGTTGGAAATTATAGCCAAAGTATTTTTCCTCCGTTATAAAGACATTATGTGTAATCATGTTATCTTTATACTGTGTGAGTCGACAATAGCAATCCAGAAAGAACTGCAACTTGATTTAAAGTGCAATGGCTCAGCATGGATTTCTACTCCCTGTTTACATGCACCTTTTCCCGCTATAATGACATCGGATGACAAGTCACGTATATGTGCCTTGATTGGTTTCTTGCGAGCTGGAAGCAGTCCAAAGCGGAAGTGCTCTTTCCCCAAACAGCAACAACAAAGTTACAATGTATCAATTCGTTCATCAGATTGGCAGTTTCAGAATGTTGTCCATTGTTTTGTCAGTGGCTATTGAAGTTATATATATATACACGTTTTATAATGGGAAATAATGGACACCACAGTGCATTATTTTTTAATAAAGATATGCCTACATTATTATGACAATTTATGTTTATACACACAAAGTAGGTCTATGCACAAGGCGATGATATTATGTATGTAATCTTTATTTATGCAACATCATTATGCCCTTTATCCTGCATGAAAGACAACACACAAAAAACTGTACAAAACAAATCGCAGGTAGGTTATGCTCCTGTCCAAAACTAGGCCTCACATGGCTCCAATGACAACTGGACAGCACAATAGCATATACAGTAGGACTACCAATAAACTGCTATTGCACAGTGTCCTCCTTTATATCACAGTTATTTAAGGTTAATGTTTTTGATATCCCATAGCCCAATGATGTAGGCAGGGCTTAGGCTAAAGGGAGAAATAGGCTAGGCCTAATTCTATAGAATTCTAAATAATGGCAGAATATTGCCCTGATGAAAAATGCATGTAGGCTATACTTCGTCCAGGGTTATTACTAAATGTAATTATTTGTGTCCATAATAAAGAAGGCTAATGCTAAAAGCAGTGTTCACATATAAAGGGGGAACGGTGGAGGGGAGGGCAAACTAGTGAGCGGAGATATAAGAGTTCGGGTTGTTGGCTGGGGCAGTTGTCGAGAGGTAGGCTATTGCAATTGTGTTACTAACCGAAAAAACGATGAAATCCGCCGTCGCAGCTGCCGAAACAACGGTAGCATGGTAGCTTTGGACTGGGGTTTGCAAGACGAGCGCCGATATCTACACGTTACTGTAATTTTAACACCGAATTACTTATCCCCCTGATCGAGTCGGGTAAACCACCGTCCGAGATGGGGAAGGAGGTTAATGGTGTTTCGCGGAGCCGGTTTGAGGTGAGTTTATAATATAGGAGATTGATAGATGACAATTATTTTTGATTGGTGTTATGGTGTTTGTTAAACTRCGTCCATGGTTGCGCACCGATGCAGCTTCCGCAGTCAATGTTTGGATTAGGGCAAACATGTTGTTTTCAAGTATCGACAATATCTTGATTTCTTCAATAGCCTACCAGAATGTACAGTTATTAAATGGGGTTATAGTTTCACATTTTGTGTTTATAAAGCATTCATAGGTTTCCGGGCTGATTTAAAAAAATTGTGGAGCCTATCCGAGCTTTCTCTTTGTGCCGTCAAAACAAAGACAATGACACAAATAAAGACTTTTAGGCTTCACACTGATACGAAGCCCTATATTTCCCATCGTTTTATAAACATAAAATGTGATAATATTCGGGCCTACTTCATCCTACTGTGTGACTGAGTTATTTCACAGAGTTGGAGAATTGGAATGTTGTCTTTGATCAGCTAGGGTTCTGTTGTGTAGACTCATGGCCGCTGCGGGTTGATCCTGCTACAGATGGGCCATTCGCTCGGCCACGACTCGGCTAGTCCACCACCACACTCTGAATATCAACAGCAAATACAACAATATATATCTGTTTTTTCAAATCATACAGGCTATGATTTCCCTATAGATGTTTACGTTGACAGAAGCCCCATGTTTTTTATGCAAGCGATCGTTATTCAACGTTGTGGCAAAGTTTTCGTCCCTTTATACGCAGCGGTAAAGAATGCACCAAATGTGAAATATGGCTTTGGATAAATACAGTCTCATTAACAAATGCCGTTCGTGTGTGTTCACACCGTGACATTGGCCTGTCTACCCTGAGCACTCTGTGTTGTTTAATCCTCATTTAGGCGGCGTGGGATTTGTGGTTTTATTTATTTTTAAAGTGCAACAGCTGACGACTCAGAAGATTCAGGCCGTACCGTCTGGCCTGACAAGCTGACATCTGCGCCAGATACACGAGCTGTAGTTTATTAGCCAATAACAATGGACTTTAACGGTTTGGAGAGTAGAATTGAAATTGTGTTGCATTTATAGGCAGGCCTATTCTTAGTCACGCCCCTGTTTTTTATTTTTATGGATCAACATATTGCATATTGTCAAGAGGCCTAGTGTTTGTACATTGAAACGCTACAGTTAGAGATAAACAATTTTGTGTTGTGCGTAGTTAGTTTCCAAAGGGATGAGGTGTGTTGTCTTCAGCAATTCTTAGTGTGAATCAGTCAGTGAGCTCAGTTCATGTACTGTAACCAAGGCAAGGCAACACACATCCCTTAAGTCTTGAGCATTTCAAACTGTTTTTCATAGACCAGAGACAAATGTTAAGAGAATTTTAACCCATTGGCTTTGAATTGTGTCTTGTATTCTGAACATTCTATTTCAACGTTTCTTAGACCACACTGTCAGTTATTTAACTAATAGAAAGCAATTAATATCTAGATTTCATATTCAAATGGTAGAGAAAAGTGAACAATTTGTACATTTAACTTTTAACCAATCATGATGCGAAAGGATCCAAGTTATTTAAAAACTTCCTAAATAGTATGAGTATGATTGGAGATTCAATCATGATTTAGCCTTATTTCAAACCATTTGATATACAGTGCATTCGGAAAGTGTTCAGACCTCTTGACTTTTCCCACATTTTGTTACGTTACAGCCTTATTCTAAAATGGATGAAGAAAAAAAAAATATCCTCATCAACCTACACACAATACCCAATAATGACAAAGGGAAAATAGGTTTTCAGAAATTTTAGCAAATTTATAAATAAGCAAAAACAGAAACCTTATTTACACAAGTATTCAGGCCCTTTGCTATGAGACTCGAAATTTAGCTCAGGAGCATCCTGTTTCCATTGATCATCCTTGATGTTTCTACAACTTGATTGGAGTCCACCTGTGGTAAATTCAATTGATTGGACATGATTTGGAAAGGCACACACCTGTCTATATAAGGTCCCATAGTTGACAGTGCATGTCAGAGCAAAAAGCAAGCCATGAGATAGAAGGAATTGTTCGTAGAGCGCCGAGACAGGATTGTGTCGAGGCACAGATCTGGGGAAGGGTACCAAAACTTTTCGGGAGCATTGAAGGTCTCCAAGAACACGGTGGCCTCCATTCTTAAATGAAAGAAGTGTGGAACCACCAAGATTCTTCCTAGAGCTGGCCGCCCGCCCAAACTGAGCAATCCGGGGAGAAAGGCATTGGTCAGGGAGGTGACCAAGAACCCGATGGTCACTCTGACAGAGCTCCAGAGTTAGTCTGTGGAGATGGGAGAACCTTCCAGAAGGACAACCATCTCTGCAGCACTCCACCAATCAGACCTTTATGGTAGAGTGGACAGATGGAAGCACTCCTCAGTAAAAGGCACATGACAGCCCGCTTTGAGTTTGCCAAAAGGGACCTAAAGGACTCTGACCATGAGGAACAAGATTATCTGGTCTGATGAAACCAAGATTGAACTCTTTGGACTGAATGCCAAGCGTCACATCTGGAGGAAACCTGGTACCATCCCTATGGTGAAGCAAGGTGGTGGCAGCATCATACTGTGGGGATGTTTTTCAGAGGCAGGGACTGAGACTAATCAGGATTGAGGGAAAGATGAACGGCGCAAAGTACAGAGAGATCCTTGATGAAAACCTGCTCCAGAGCCCTCAGGACCTTAGACTGGGGCAAAGGTTCACCTTCCAACAGGACAACTACCTTAAGCACACAGCCAACACAACGCAGGAGTGGCTTCGGGACAAGTATCTGAATGTTCTTGAGTGGCCCAGTCAGAACCCACACTTTTACCCGATCGAACATCTCTGGAGAGACCTGAAAATAGCTGTGCAGCGACGCTCCCCATCCAACTTGACAGAGCTTGAGAGGATCTGCAGAGAAGAATGGGAGAAACTCCCCAAATACAGGTGTGCCAAGCTTGTTGCGTCATACCCAAGAAGAATCAAGGCTGTAATCGCTGCCAAAGGTTCTTCAAGTACTGAGTAAACGATCTGAAAAGTTTTTTGCTTTGTCATGGGCTATTGTGTGGAGATTGAGGGGGGAAACAATTTAATCAATTTTTAGAATAAGGCTGTAATGTAACAAAATGTGGAGAAAGTCAAGGGGTCTGAATGCTTTCTGAATGCACTGTACAATAGGATATGTCACATGGAAGAGTATTTCTCACCATTCAAGAAAAGGTACTTTGTAATAATGCGTGACATAACATAAACCATAAGGGCAGTTCCACGGTAACGGAATTGCGCTGACTCAGATTCTTCACTTAACAAAAACCATTGATTTCAAAGTTTAACAAGCCTATGCACAAGGAATCCTGTTGAAAGCAATTTACACTGAACATTTCACAATAACACATTTACTGGAAGAACTGTGCAGATGCAAAGTTTGGTAACAGAATTTTGTAAAATCTCCCTGTGTCAACGTTTTCCAGAAACTCTAAACATCTGCTCCAAATTAAGATTCAACAATGTCTGCAGACAGAATGCAATGTCAGCTATGACATGACACATTGTCTTTGAAAAATCTCTTTTGATTATTAAATTACAGCAAGTGAAGTGGATTTACACCCGGTAACGGAATTGCGGTAACAGAATTTCTTCATGGGTCCCTGATCTGTACTACACAGAAATGCATAATTATGGATATGAATGTCATTCTCTTCATAGTGATGTATCCTAAATAGGTACACAAAGGTATAAATATGTCATATCCTCCTCTACATATTTGGGGATTATTATTCTACACACTGGCTATTATTTTAATGAGCTCTGCCCCCAAACAAGACCAAATTTGGTTGGAGTTGACCAAATCAAAACCAATCATAGACCTCTGTTTCACAAGCTTGAACATTCAAAGTACAGTACAGCACAATAGAGCTCAGTGAAGGACAGAACAGTAGAGTTCGGTAGAGTATAGTTTACCATTGTAGCCAATTCAATTGCAGAAAATCACTTACCAATTAGGGGGGGGGATTTAATCACTTAATAATGAATTAACAAAATGGATATCTGTAAAAACAGTAACTTATTGATAGGTCTACCTTTACTTGTTACTTAAAGATATGTGGGTTTTTGGTACAGGAATTTCAAGGCACAAGGCAATGTTTCTTAAACTTACACAAGGCAAAAAAAAGTTATACAAAATATAACATGTTTATTAGTTGGCAGGGGTCTTTATTTACTTAAGCATTGTTGTGTTTTTATGTATTTCTAATACCTTTTTTTTTTTAAATACTTTTTTCTGGTAGATGTTTTCTAAGACCCCTTTTCCATCTGTTTGGCCCGAAATCAAAGTCTTTACTTATTCTGAAATGTTTAGGATGGATTTTTTTTTAAATGTGTGTATGCCTTAATTTCTCAAAAATATAGTCTTGGGTTTCATTTGACACCAGATTTGATATGCTCCTATGGACTTCACATGTTTGTGCTCATGGGTCCTTTTTACATGGAAATGACCAATAACTACTGTGGCCCAGCAAACAATCATATAATGTTACACCACAAAGGAAAAACAATGTAGCCTATACGCCCCAGACCATGCGCATCATCTGGTTATTTTGGAAATGGCCGTGGATTATTTGACCTGTTGAGTAGTTCTCTGAAAGGCAAGCTGTCAGAGTGAATTTGCCCCAAAAGCGAAATGCCTGTCCTTTCCTGCTCCCTCAGTGTGAAAGTAAACAGGGATCATAGGACAGGCTTAATGTACTATTGACTCAGTGTGTCCCCTGAATTTGTATTATAAGTTAACAGAAAAAAAATCATAGATTCACATTCAAAATATACATATATTGGAGGTCAGACTAACAGCAGACTCATGTTGACTTTGTCACAAAGTTGCTCAAGTCTCTACAATGGATGAAGTATATTCCTGTTTATGCTTGATATCTTTGTCATTACATGGAACACCAGTATGGTTCAGCATTACTGCATTTGACAGGTCCTATTCTGACTACAATACTCCTCCATTAATCATTTTAAAAATAATATATGCCATTTAGCAGACCAAAGTTATCCAAAGTGACTTAGGCTGCACTTACACAGACAGGCCAACTAAGATATGTGTTCCACTAATTGGTGTTTTTGACCAATCACATCAGATCTCTTCACGTATCTTTTTCAGAGCTTGTCTGATTGGTCGAAAGACATGAGTGAGAGAAAAAAATATCAGAATTGGGCTGCTTGTGTAAATGCAGCCTTAGTCATACAACCAATGTTGTATGGGTGGCCCCAGGAATCAAAGATGAATGCAAGTGACTTACCCAGTAACTTGGACAAATTTAAGTTTGCTCCTAAATATGGGAACTCTGCAAACTAGAGTAGGAAACTATTTTCCATGACATCATATTTCAGTGTATCGAGGGACTGAATATCTCATGGATCCTAATTCTCTGTTTGTGGGTGTGTTAAACACCTCTGCTGTAGTCACTGTTCAGACATTACAACATAAACATAGGAAGCAAGAAAACAGTGAGATGATCAGACAGACAGGAAGGAAGCAAGAGACATTTCACACCGGGTTTGATTAGGAGACAGAAAATGTCTCCCTTCCTCTCAATCTCCACCGCACTCACTGTATCACCCCCTTTCTCCCATCAAGCTTTGACATTGAACCTATCTACTGATGAGACAGTGATCATTTATCATTGGTTATATGCTGGAGCTTTCATTGGGGTGGGGCAGAGAGAATAGAGGAAGTCTAGGCCAGTCCTGCTGTGAGCGACGGAGCCAGAGGAAGTTAACACGCTCTTCTTCATCTCTTCCTCGCAGATGTTCTCAAACAGCGACGAGGCCGTCATCAATAAGAAGCTGCCCAAGGAGCTGTTGCTGCGGTGAGCGATGGCTTTCCAATGACTGGGCCGTATGCACACACAGAATATGGCATGCCACATGCTCAGCGCCATGAAACATCTTAACCTGCCCAAAACACAGCCGTGTACACTCTGATCCACCTGCTCCACACAACACAGCCACTGACAATTTGAGAGGTTACATCGTGACACTTAGCCATGAGCCACCTTAGAAACGAAGGGTCACTATACTGGGGCTCTAGTGGTTTGGTCAACATCACCGACCAACTGCCATCTGCCACTCTCCCTCATGCGCCCCATCCCACTTGCCCCAATTTCCCCTCCCCCAATGCTAAAACTAATTAAAAACAGATGGTCTGGGCTATAAAACATTCAAATCAATTAAGCAAAACAAAAAAAGTAAAAGCCCTTAAGCAAACAGAAAATGGAGGCCATAACTCAAGACTGGGTCTCACCAGCAGAACGGTCTGGGATAGAGGTGCTGACGGTTGGGGGTCTGCTGAAGGTGCGGGGGCCACAGACTGAGCTCTGATTTACTAGGGCTTTTGGGTTAGGGGCAGGCCTGCCGAGGCCAATTGCAACATACTCATATACTCACCCTATATCACACTGGGCTGCAGAGTGCAAAGTGTTACATATGAATCCATCACACATACATACCTATTCTCGAAGGGCATAGATGGCAAGGCACTATTCACACCTTGACTTCTTCCACATTTTGTGTTACAACCTGAATTTAAAAATGGGTAACATTTTGATTTTTTAGTTCACTGGCCTACACACAATACCCAATAATGTCAAAGTGGAATTGTTTATGGAAATGTTTACAAATTTAATAAAAATGAAAAGCTGAAATGTCTTGACTCTCTAAGTATTCAACCCCTTTGTTATGGCAAGCCTAAATAAGTTCAGGAGTAAAAAATGTCTTCACGAGTGGCGTACATTGCATGGACTGGACTCTGTGTGCAATAATAGTTTTTGAATGACTACCTCATCTCTGTACCCCACACATACCATTATCTGTAAGGTCCCTCAGTCGAGCAGTGAATTTCAAACACAGATTCAACCACAAAGACCAGAGAGGTTTTCCAATGCCTCGCAAAGAAGGCTACCTATCGGTAGATAGGTTATTAATTACACATTGGATGCTGTATCAATTCACCCAGTCATTACAAAGATACAGGTGACCTTCCTAACTCAGTTGCCAGAGAGGAAGGAAACTGCTCAGGAATTTCACCATGAGGCCGGTGGTGACTTTAAAACAGTTACAGAGTTTAATGGCTGTGATGGGAGAACTGAGGATGGATCAACAGCGTTGTAGTTACTCCACAATACTAACCTAATTGATAGTGAAAAGAAGGAAGCCTGTACAGAATTCAAATATTTGAAAACAATAATCATGCATCCTGTTTGCAACACTAAAGTAATAATGCAAAAAATGTGGCAAAGCAATTAACTTTTTGTCCGGAATACTGTGTTATTTTTGGGGCCAATACGTTACGGAGTACCACTACATATTTTCAAGCATAGTGGTGGCTGCATCATGTTATGGGTATGCTTGTAATCGTTAAGGTCTGGGGAGTTTTTCAGGATAAAAAAAATAATGGAATGGAGCTAAGCACAGGCAAAATCCTAGATGAATTCACCTTTCTGCAGGACAATAACTTTAAACACAATGCCAAATCTACACAGGAGTTGCTTACCAAAAACACAGTTTGACTTAAATCTACTCGAAAATCTATGGCAAGACCTGAAGTTTCACAGCTGCAAATGCTGTAAAAGGTGCTTCAACAAATATTGACTCAGGGGTGTGAATACTTATGTAAATGAGAATTTAATAAATGTTGAGTTCTGGCTGTAACACAATGTGGAAAAAGTCAAGGGGTATGAATACCTTCAGAAGGCACTGGTACACTACATACATACAGTTGAAGTCGGAAGTTTACATACACTTAGGTTGGAGTCATTAAAACTTGTTTTTCAATCACTCCACAAATTTCTTGTTAACAAACTATAGTTTTGGCAACTTGGTTAGGACATCTACTTTGTGCATGACACAAGTAATTTTTTCAACAATTGTTTACAGACATTATTTCACTGTATCACAATTCCAGTGGGTCAGAAGTTGACTGTGCCTTTTAAACAGCTTGTAAAATTCCAGAAAATTATGTCATGGCTTTTTATAAGCTTCTGATAAGCTAATTGACATCATCTGAGTCAATTGGAGGTGTACCTGTAGATGTATTTCAAGGCCTACCTTCAAACTCAATGCCTCTTTGCTTGACATCATGGGAAAATCAAAAGAAATCAGCCAAGACCTCAGAAAATAAATTGTAGACTTCCACAAGTCTGGTTCATCCTTGGGAGCAATTTCCAAATGCCTGAAGGTACCACATTCATCTGTACAAACAATAGTACGCAAGTATAAACACCATGGGACCACGCAGCCGTCATACCGCTCAGGAAGGAGACACGTTCTGTCTCCTAGAGATGAATGTACTTTTGTGCGAAAAGTGCAAATCAATCCCAGAACAACAGCAAAGGACCATGTGAAGATGCTAGAGGAAACGGGTACAAAAGTATCTATATCCACAGTAAAACGAGTCCTATATCGACATAACCTGAAAGGCCGCTCAGCAAGGAAGAAGCCACTGCTCCAAAGAAAAAAAAAAGCCAGACTACAGTTTGCAACTGCACATGGGGACAAAGATCATACTTTTTGTTTTGGAGATATGTCCTCTGGTCTGATGAAACAAAAATAGAACTGTTTGGCCATAATGACCATCGTCTGTCTCTTATACACATCTAGATGTGTATAAGAGACAGGGAGTGGCCATCACAAAGCCCTGACCTCAATCCTATAGAAAATTTGTGGGCAGAACTGACAAAGCGTATGTGAGCAAGGAGGCCTACAAACCTGACTCAGTTACACCAGCTCTGTCAGGAGGAATAGGCCAAAATTCACCCAACTTATTGTGGGAAGCTACCTGAAACGTTTGACCCAAGTTAAACAATTTAAAGGCAATTCTACCAAATACTAATTGAGTGTATGTAAACTTCTGACCCACTGGGAATGTGATGATAGAAATAAAAGCTGAAATAAATCATTCTCGCTACTATTATTCTGACATTTCACATTCTTAAAATAAAGTGGTGAACCTAACTGACCTAAAACAGGGAATTTTTACAATGTCAGCAATTGTGAAAAAAACTGAGTTTAAATGTATTTGGCTAAGGTGTATGTTAACTTCCAACTTCAACTGTACATGCAGTACCAGTCAAAAGTTGACACACCTACTCATTCCCAGGGTTTTCTTTATTTTACTATTTTCTACAGAGTAGAATAATAGCGAAGACATCAAAACTATGAAATAACACATATGCAATCATGTAGTAACAAAAAAACTGTTAAAGCTTGTTTTTGTTTATTGTGTTATTGGCTTGTTTATTGTTTATTCCATGTGTAACTCTGTGTTGTTGTCTGTGTCACACTGCTTTGCTTTATCTTGGCCAGGTCGCAGTTGTAAATGAGAACTTGTTCTCAACTAGGCTACCTGGTTAAATAAAGGTAAAATAAAAAAACAAATCAACATATTTTTGAGATTCTTTAAAGTAGCCACCCTTTGCCTTGACGACAGCTTTGCACACTCTTGGCATTCTCTCAACCAGCTTCATGAGGTAGTCACCTGGAATGCATTTCAATTAACAGGTGTGCCTTGTTAATTTGTGGAATTTCTTTCCTTAATGCGTTTGAGCCAATCAGTTGTGTTGTGACAAGGTAGGGGTGGTATACAGAAGATAGCCCTATTTGGTAAAAGATCAAGTCCATTTTATGGCAAGAACAGCTCAAATAAGCAAAGAGAAATGACAGTCCATCATTACTTTAAGACATGAAGGTCAGTCAAAGTGGAACATTTCAAGAACTTTGAAAGTTTCTTCATGTGCAGTCGCAAAAACCATCAAGCGCTATGACGATACTGGCTCTCATTAGGACCGCCACAGGAAAGGAAGACCCGGAGTTACCTCTGCTGCAGAGGATAAGTTCATTAGAGTTACCAGCCTTAGAAATTGCAGCCCAAATAAATGCTTTACAGAGTTCAAATAACAGACAAATCTCAACATCAACTGTTCAGAGGAGACTGCATGAATCAGGCCTTCATGGTTGAATTGCTGCAAAGAAACCACTACTAAAGGACACCAATAATAATAAGAGCCTTCCTTGGGCCAAGAAACACAAGCAAAGGACATTAGACTGGTGGAAATCTGTTCTTTGGTCTGATGAGTCCAAATTTTTGGTTCCAACCGCTGTGTCTTTGTGAGACACAGAGTAGGTGAACGGATGATCTCTGCGTGTATGGTTCCCACCGTGAAGCATGGAGGAGGAGTTGTGTGGGTGCTTTGCTGGTGACACTGCCAGTGATTTATTTACAATTCAAGGCACACTTAACCAGCATGGCTACCACAGCATTCTGCAGCGATACGCCAGCCCGCCTGGTTTGCGCTTAGTGGGACTATCATTTATTTCTCAACAGGACAATGACCCACTATATCTCCAGGCTGTGTAAAGGCTATTTGACCAAGAAGGAGAGTGATGTAGTGCTGCATCAGTTGACCTGGCCTCAACCCAATTCGAGATGGTTTGGGATGCGTTGGACCGCAGAATGAAGGAAAAGCAGCCAACAAGTGCTCAGCATATGTGGGAACTCCTTCAAGACTGTTGGAAAAGCATTCCAGGTGAAGCTGGTTGAGAGAATGCCAAGAGTGTGCAAAACTGTCATCAGGGCAAAGGGTGGCTACTTTGAAGAATCTAAAATAAAAATCTGTTGCTTACTACATGATTCCATATGTGTTATTTCATAGTTTATGTCTTCACTATTGTTCTACAATGTAGAAAATAGTAAAAAATAAAGAAGAAACCTTGAATGAGTAGGTGTGTCCAAACTTTTGACTGGTATTGTACACACACACTGAGTATACCAAACATTAGGAACACCTTCTTAATATTTAGTTGCACCCCCCTTTTCGCCCTCAGAACAACCTCAATTCGTCGGGGCATGGACTCTACAGTCGTGGCCAAAAGTTTTGAGAATGACACAAATATTAATTTTCACAAAGTCTGCTGTCTTTAGATATTTTTGTCAGATGTTACTATGAAATACTGAAGTATAATTACAAGCATTTCATAATTGTCAAAGGCTTTTTTTGACAATTACATGAAGTTGATGCAAAG
Organism: Salvelinus sp. IW2-2015; assembly: GCF_002910315.2. NCBI lineage: Eukaryota > Metazoa > Chordata > Actinopteri > Salmoniformes > Salmonidae > Salvelinus > Salvelinus sp. IW2-2015. Next base: position 84,131 of record NW_019942545.1, on the reverse strand, counting down.
AGTTCAAATTTGCAGTGTTGACCCTTATTTTTCAAGACCTCTGCAATCTGCCCTGGCATGCTGTCAATTAACTTCTGGGCAACATCCTGCCTGATTGCAGCCCATTCTTGCATAATCAATGCTTGGAATTTGTCTGAATTTGTGGGGTTTTGTTTGTCCACCCGCCTCTTGAGGATTGACCACAAGTTCTCAATGGGATTAAGGTCTGGGGAGTTTCCTGGCCATGGACCCAAAATATCGATGTTTTGTTCCCCGAGCCACTTAGTTATCACTTTTGCCTTATGACAAGGTGCTCCATCATGCTGGAAAAGGCCTTGTTCGTCACCAAACTGTTCCTGGATGGTTGGGAGAAGTTGCTTTCGGAGGATGTGTTGGTACTATTCTTTATTCATGGCTGTGTTCTTAGGCAAAGTTGCGAATGAGCCCACTCCCTTGGCTGAGAAGCAACCCCACACATGAACGGTCTCAGGACTGATGGTAGCGCTCACCTTGTCTTCTCCAGACAAGCTTGTTTCCAGATGCCCAAAACAATCGGAAAAGGGATTCATCCGAGAAAATGACTTTACCCCAGTCCTCAGCAGTCCAATCCCTGTACCTTTTGCAGAATATCAGTCTATCCCTGATGTTTTTCCTGGAGAGAAGTGGCTTCTTTGCTGCTCTTCTTGACACCAGGCCATCCTCCAAAAGTCTTCGTCTCACTGTGCGTGCAGATGCACTCACACCTGCCTGCTGCCATTCCTGAGCAAGCTCTGTACTGGTGGTGCCCCGATCCCGCAGCTGAATCAACTTTAGGAGACGGCCCTGGCGCTTGCTGGACTTTCTTGGGCTTGCTGAAGCTTTCTTCACAACAATTGAACCACTCTCCTTGAAGTTCTTGATGATGCGATAAATGGTTGATTTTAAGTGCAATCTTACTGGCAGCAATATCCTTGCCTGTGAAGCCCTTTTTGTGCAAAGCAACGATGACTGCACATGTTTCCTTGCAGGTAACCATGATTGACAGAGGAAGAACAATGATTCCAAGCACCACCCTCCTTTTGAAGCTTCCAGTCTGTCATTCGAACTCAATCAGCATGACAGGGTGATCTCCAGCCTTGTCCTCGTCAACACTCACACCTGTGTTAACGAGAGAATCACTGACATGATGTCAGCTGGTCCTTTTGTGGCAGGGCTGAAATGCAGTGGAAATGTTTTTTGGGGATTCAGTTCATTTGCATGGCAAAGAGGGACTTTGCAATTAATTGCAATTCATCTGATCACTTTTCATAACATTCTGGAGTATATGCAAATTGCCATCATACAAACTGAGGCAACAGACTGGGAAAATTAATATTTGTGTCATTCTCAAAACTTTTGGCCACGACTGTACAAGGTGTCGAAAGCGTTCCACAGCGATGCTGGCCCATGTATGACTCCAGTCCACCGTTGTCAAGTTGGCTGGATGCCCTTTGGGTGGTGGACCATTGTTGATACACACAGGAAACTGTTGAGCGTGAAAACCCAGCAGCATTACAGTTCTCGACACAAACCGGTGCTCCTGGCACCTACTGCCATACTCTGTTCAAAGGCACCTACCTTTTTTGTCTTGCCCATACACCCTCTGAATGGCACACATTCTCAGTTGTCTCAAATCCTTCTTTTAACCTGTCTCCTCCCCTTCATCTACACTGATTTGAAGTGGCTTTAACGAGTGACAAATGAGGGATCATAGCTTTCACCTGGATTCACATGGTCAGTCTGTCATGGAAAGAGGTGTTTTGAACGTTTTGTGTGTGTTAATGCCCCACCACACAATCTCGCTCTGCAAAAGTAAACATTTATCTAGCCTTCAAACACTATAACCATAGTAGAGTTAACATAAATTCACCCACACAATAACACAATCATAAGTGTCATGCTCATCAAACATAAAGTGGCATACATAGCAGAGTTCTATATGTAATTATAGGGTCGAACAGGGATTCTGGGTAGAGCCTTGTATACATAGAGGGCTCTGGTTCTGATTCTGGGTACCAGGGGTTCTGAACCATCCCTGTCTGTGTTCCAGAATCTTCTCCTTTCTGGATGTGGTGACACTCTGTCGCTGTGCCCAGGTCTCACGGGTGAGTTTGTGTTTCTGAAGTGTGTATTTGGTTCAGTGTATGTGTAATTGTGTGTTGGACAGAATAGTGAAACGAGTGAAGTTGACCATGTGCCCCTCTCTCCCTCAGTCGTGGAATGTGCTCGCTCTGGACGGCAGTAATTGGCAGAGGATTGACCTTTTCGACTTTCAGAGAGATATCGAGGTCAGGAAGTCTCGCATAAACCTTATTTTTCCTCACCTCTTCTCTCTCCTCTCCAATTCATCCTCACCTGCCATTGATTTTGTTTTGTTTTGTCTGTCTTGCCATCTTTATATGGAAACAAAGTGGACATGCATGGCTTTGACCTTATAAACACAAACAACATTGACATTAAACCCACATACCGTGATTATCTAAGATTGAATTCAGGACCTTAGCAGTTGGTTGTCTACTAAAGGAAAGTTTGAATTGACTACTATTGATGTTGTGCATTCACCACAATCAATGCCATGTACTGTATGTCAATCTATTGACCTTGTCACTGTATGGATGACCACAGATGACCATTTAAAGGCATTTGAAGGGTATGACTGATGTATTCACACGTGACAAGTTTAGTACATTGCCATAGTCAACGATGAATGGCCTGAACGCCAGGTCAAGTATAATCATGTCTGCCAGACGTGAGTGCAATATTAAGACAGACACTCAACAGGCTCTGTGAAATTGGTTCAAGTTAAGCAGTCAGTGTTTACAAAGATGGTTGAGTTTTGCCTAAATAGGCAGACTCCTACCCTATGCTCCTGCTACATGTATTTTTGCATGTATGTGAAAGTGAAGATGATCTGGGGATGAATCTATGTTTTATGAGAGGTGTTTGCTTGTGTCCGTGTGTTGCAGGGGCGAGTGGTGGAGAACATCTCGAAACGATGTGGGGGATTCCTGAGGAAGTTGAGTCTGAGGGGCTGTCTGGGGGTGGGGGACAGCGCTCTGAGGTGAGGACTGACTGGGAATCTGGCCTAGACTGGGCACTCTTGGCACTGAGGAGGGTGAGGGGAGGAGATTGATTGTGGGAGCTGGAGGGCAAGTACACACACTCCAGTGCAAATATGTCTGTTCCTGTTTGTTTTTCAACAGAACCTTCTCCCAGAACTGCAGGAATATCGAGCTGCTTAGTTTGAATGGCTGCACCAAGATTACTGACAGGTATTTGCAGACATTTATGCCTTTATTATGTTTGTCTAGTATAATGATGTTTTGCTAATGTACTCAAGTGTTACATTATTATATATGTAAGGCTCGTGTCTCTTTCTCTCCCATGCAGCACATGTAACAGCCTCAGTAAGTTTTGTCCCAAGCTCAAGCACTTGGACCTCGCCTCCTGTACCTCAATCACCAACCTGTCACTCAAAGCACTCAGGTGAGGGGTCTCTCTTTCTCCCTCTCTCGTGCACACACACTCATACTGTCAGCATTCCTGGAAAAACCTTGTCACTCACCTTTTGGTGATTTGATTGTAGTCATCCCTCTTCATGACAGTTTGTTGACTCTAGGACTAATATAAGCCATTCCAAATATCCTGGGACTTTTTTTGAGATACAAGGTTTTTCCAGGACTCCGACAATACTCACTCTCTCACACACACACACACACCGGGGAGTCTCCTCAGCAGGAGCAGATGGTTGCATCTGTTGTACAAGCGTAGGGTGAACAGGTAATTCCGTTAATTCAGGGATGTGCATAAATAGGGGCAATATTGTTTTGCTGGCTTTTTAATCTAATATCTGTCGTCGGGGTCTGACCCATTTCTTCCCCTGCAGTGAGGGCTGTTCCTCAGTAGAGCAGCTTAACATCTCTGTGTGAACCAGCTGTGACTAAGGATGGCATCCAGGCCTTGCGTACGATTGCTGTCCCGGACTCAAAGGCCTTTTCCTCAAGGGCTGCACACAGGTAGGGCCAGGGCAAGGCAACAAAGGGTCAGTAGAGATGGGACCATTTAAAAAGCACAAGGTCGCTACTCTCGGCTAAGAAACGTGCATTGACAGAAGAAAGAGAGGATATGTGAGAGGAATTCAGACACCTTGGAGGTGAAATTTGAAACAACGGATCGCAATACGGTTAGTATGTAGCTAGAGGATGAGCGTTAAAATAATAGGTTAGACTGAAGGGCTGACTGAGGGGAGGGCTTTCTAGTCTAGATATGGACCGAGGGCTAAATGTTTTGTATTGCACGGAGTGTGATGGCGATGGTAGAGTCCAAAAGCAGGTAGGACATTTAGTGCAGAGGGGGTTAGCTAGCTACCATCATTGGTGGGGTTACCTTGGGTGCACTGCTAATGGGATTCTTAAATGACTCTCCTCTCTACTCTCTCTCTGCTCTCTTCTCTGTTCCTCCTCTGCCTCTCTCATGCTCTCTGCCTCTCTTCTCTCTCTCTCTCTCTGGCCTCTCTCTCTCTCTCTGCTTCTTTCCGCTCCACCTATTAACTAGTTGAGGATGAAGCACTGAAGCACATTGGGCACACTGTCGCAGAGCTGGTCACTCTCAACTTACAGACGTGTTCGGTAAGCAACGCGCACTTCTTTCAGTGGTTTAGTCACATAAGCAGCACAACCTGCTGGTCACAGCTCCAAAATAAAGCGAGTGTCTTACTTAGTATTTCAGCACCCATTCATGTTTGGGGCTGCAATGCTTTGTTGTGGTGAGTTGGGTGCTTTGTAACTCCTGAATAGGTTTGTCATTGAGATATTATGAATCTCTAATAGCTGTTGTGGCCATCCATATGGAAGGTAAATGAGTCATGTCCTGCCTCTCCTCTGCTGTTTTTTTTTTTTTTGGTGGACTGAGGGGAGTTTCTTGTGTACAAGGCTGCTCAGTCAGTCTGCCCTGCAGTAGAGGGACTGGTGTGGACTGAGGCCTGCCCTGCCATGTAACCTACATAACGAATAGCGTGTGAAATCCACCCAGACAACACATTTGTTTCTCTGGTATCCTCTTTATCTGTGTCTCCAAATTCCCTTCCTGTTATGTCTACACCCCAAATGTCTCTCTCTCTCTCCCTCTTTCCTTCCTTGTCTCCTTCTCAATATCTCCCATCTTTCAGCAGCTCCCTCTTCTTTTGCCAGACTCGCCTCTGTTTCATCCTCTGTCCTCTTTCTCTTTTTACACCTGTGCTTTCTCTGTGTGGATCCCCCTCGCAACTTTCTGCAATCTTGTAAGATCAGAACTATAGAGGGAAAAGAGATGAAAATATATCACAGAAAACAAGATATGATTCTCCTTCCCTGTTCCGAGGTGGATATTCATAGCCTACGGCATTAGTTATGGTAATATGATGTTAATTTTGTTTGGTGTTTGATGCCGTGGAAGTTCTGCTAGTGACCCGTGCCTGCTTCCTTCTGAGCAGCAGATCACAGACGAAGGTCTCATTACTATATGCCGGGGCTGTCACCATCTGCAGTCGCTGTGTGTCTCAGGTTGTGCCAACATCACAGACGCCATCCTCCACGCCTTGGGACTGAACTGCCCGCGCCTCAGGTTGGTACTCCCTCTGCTCCTAGTCCACCTCCTCACCCCAGACCCCTGCTCCAACCCCTCCACAGTGGTCTCAGGTGTGTCCCCCCCCCCACCAAGCCCACCTCATCCAACCCACATGCACGCTACCCCCACCCATCCCTGCTTCTAACCCCTGTTCACTCCAAATACCACCAGAAACTTCATACAACCCTTCATACATTAACGACTCAAATACACCCCGCACTCCTTTCTGGTTAGTGCCCAAGTCAACCCATCTTGTATTTCCTCAGACATGTCAATACATAGCAGTTCCCCCGACCATAACAGTATGTCCTGTCTCCTTTCAGAATATTAGAGGTGGCTCGCTGCTCTCAGCTCACAGATGTGGGCTTCACTACACTAGCAAGGGTGAGTGTGGAAACTGACGCAGGTCACACACGCCTCTGACATACACTACCGTTCAAAAGGTCACCTAGAAATGTCCTTGTTTTTTAAAAGAAAAGCTTCTTTTTTTTTGTCCATTTTAAAATAACATCAAATTGATCAGAAATACAGTGTAGACATTGTTAATGTTGTAAATGACTATTGTAGCTGGAAACTGCAGATTTTTTTATGGAATATCTACATAGGCGTACAGAGGCCCATTATCAGCAACCATCACTCCTGTGTTCCAATGGCACGCTGTGTTAGCTAATCCAAGTTGATCATTTTAAAAGACTAATTGATCATTAGAAAACCCTTTTGCAATCATGTTAGCACAGCTGGAAACTGTTGTTCTGATTAAAGAAGCAATAAAACTGGCCTTCTTTAGACTAGTTGAGTATCTGGAGCGTCAGCATTTGTGGGTTCGATTACAGGCTCAAAATGGCCAGAAAGAAATAACTTACTTCTGAAACTCGTCAGTCTATTCTTATTCTGAGAAATGAAGGCTATTCCATGTGAGAATTTGCCAAAAAACTGAAGATCTCGTACAACGCTGTGTACTACTCCCTTCACAGAACAGCGCAAACTGGCTCTAAGCAGAATAGAAAGAGTGGGAGGCCCCAGTGCACAACTGAGCAAGAGGACAAGTACATTAGTGTCTAGTTTGAGAAACAAGATGCCTCACAAGTCCTCAACTGGCAGCTTCATTAAATAGTACCCGCAAATCACCAGTCTCAACGTCAACAGTGAAGAGGCAACTCCGGGATGCTGGCCTTGTGTCTGTGTTCTTTTGCCCATCTTAATCTTTTCTCTTTATTGGCCAGTCTGAGATATGGCTTTTTCTTTGTAACTCTACCTAGAAGGCCAGCAAACCTTTGAACGATAGTGTATATGTGTTGTCTTACTGTTAATTTATTTTTTCTGGCAGAATTGTCATGAGCTGGAAAAGATGGACCTGGAAGAGTGTGTGCAGGTGAGCTAGCCTGCGCAACACGCACATTCCCACACACACCAACATACACTATAGCACCATCCACCAGAAGGATACGTTTGTTTATGTCTCTCCCCAGATCACGGACGGCACACTTATCCAGTTGTCCATCCACTGCCCTCGTCTGCAAGTTCTGGTGAGCACTAGCTAATGGCTTTTATCCTAGGCGCTTGTCTCAAACATGCTTTGTTAAATCTAAGGAACGTCTTTAAATTCTATGAAATACATTTCAGAAGAACTTGTTTCTTAGATAATCCACAGTCTCATGGTGTTAATAACAAAAGAAACCCAATGTGTTCGGTGACCGTAGTATTGCTGTTCTTAACTGTTCCCTTGTTGTGGTCTCTCTCTCTCTCAGAGCCTGTCTCACTGTGAGCTGATTACTGACGATGGCATCAGACATCTGGGCAGCGGGCCTTGTGCCCACGACCGGCTGGAGGTGATCGAGCTGGACAACTGCCCCCTGATCACAGACGCCTCGCTGGAGCACCTGAAGACCTGCCACAGCCTGGACCGCATCGAGCTCTACGACTGCCAGCAGATCACCCGCGCAGGCATTAAGAGACTAAGGGTAGGCACTGGTGCTACAGCGTACATTGCTGCTTATGCGTTGTGCACAGACACCCAGACTCGCATAGATTACAGGAGATGAATGAACATTTCTTAGATGCGGTTGTATAGACCCTTACACCAACACTTGTCTTTTTATCTCTTTCTCTCCTCCTCTCCAGACCCATCTACCTAACATCAAAGTGCACGCGTATTTCGCCCCCGTCACCCCACCCCCCTCGGTCGGGGGTAGTCGCCAGAGATTCTGTCGTTGCTGTATCCTGCTATGATGTGAAGACTGCGTCCCCACCCCCCCTCAGCCCAACATCTGCCCCTCCACCCAACCTGGCTCGGCCTGGTCCGATCCGGCCTCCGGGTATACATGCTGGTGTGTCCCCCCCCGATTGGAGCTGCAGAGAGAGGGAGAGAGCCCAAACACCACCGGGTCTGGGAAGAACCTTCCCAACGACATTACCAAACCCACTCACAACAGCCTTTGTCAAACACAAATACACAAACACAAATAAACACACACACACACATCACCACAGATGAGCGTCAGTACATTCCCTGCTGTCCGCAGGCCCATGTTCTAAAGACCTCGCAGCATTACAGGGAGGATTACATAATAGAACCACTGCTGTTTACAGATTAGGCTCCTAATACACTGTATGGACTACATGAAGCTAGGGCTCACTTGATACAAGGTTCCCTATGGACTACTATGACCTTTTACTGAAGGATCAGGAAGATAGGTTTGGATAAGAAACTCACATCCAATGTGTGTTTGTGGGTGTTGGGAGGATAACCAGAAACATGGCTAGAGCTACTATGAGGATATTGGTTTGGTAGAAATGCCCTCAGAATCTTTCAACGACTGTCAAGCTACCTCTAGACATAACTGCACTTAAATGTGAAGTTATCTTTGTTAGCCTCTGGTTCCATACTGCCCACTCCAAACCAATTTTTTTTTTTGTTGCTAAAGATCCGTTTCCATTGGCACTTTTGAAGTCAACCCAGGTTAGGCTGGACTTGGTGGCTAGCTGAAATTGTTTCCACTGCCTCCTAAATAGAATAAATTATGTCATGTTGCTAGGTAGCCAATATGTGACTGCAGCTGGCTTTGCTAATGTTGCTAACTGGCAAGATGTTGAAGAATTTAAATTCACCCTCACAATACTGTAACTAACTTTAACCCATACTCCTGTCAGTGCTAGCCATACTCAGAACCATGTATTTAGTTTGCTAACTAGCTAAACGGTTAGCGTCGCTATTGGCTAGCTAGCTAATCAAGCAAACCAGACGGCAGGTTTGAGTTTTTTTAAATTGATTTAATTATATTTTTTTATACGAAATGTTTGATATGATGTAGCTAGCTAGCTAGCTTTCAATACGAACTGGCCAGCTAAAATTCCTGCTAGCTCACGTTAGCTAGCTACAGTAGCTTGTTTTAACTCTGATATGCTAGCTAATAATGGTAGCTAGCATTTTAGGGCTGACTGTTGTCATAAAAGTTTATTGTGTAATGCAAAAATTAATGGATCCAGCTGTGGTGGTAATTCGTGTCATGTCTGACTACTGCAGTACTGCTTGTCCATGTGCTAACTAGCAGCGCACACACCTAGATGAGCTGCTAAACGTTGTCACCATCCAGCGGTTATTTAATTTTTTTTGTATTTATTTACTGAGTCACCAGCCTGAATTCTAATCGAGCTAGCACCCGTTGTGAAACTGGGCTGTGCTGGTTCGAATTTGAGAATTCCATTCGAACCATCTCTATTTTGGGCCAAATTTTAAGTGCCAGTGGAAAAGGTGTTTAATTTAACAGAGTCCTGGTGTCTTCTACAGCCATTAAACAGCCCCCCCACACACACGCACACACACACAAACTTATTGTAAATACAGTGGGTAGTAGTTATTCTTCTCTAGACTCAAAGTAGCTGCAGCTTAGTGCAGGCCTGCTAGAGGCTATGCTGAGTTTATCCAGCAAAATGATGACACTTTTTAAAGAGTCTCTATGACTCATCTAATAGTTTACTGCCAAATGACTACACACACTTGCACATACACATGCGCGCGCACACACACAGCTCAATACCTCCCCCTTCCCCTCTCTCTGTTACAATCAGAAGCTTCATTGTACAAAAAAAGAAGAGAAAAGCAAATATTTTTCTAAAAAGGACACCAATTGAGACTTACACGTGGGGACTTGAGAAGATGCCAAATGTTGCATGTAACAATTCTAGTTTTTTAAATCTAAATGTATTATATGTAAGTACTGTGGAAATCCAGCGCCGCAGCCAGCTGAACCACACCACAGACCATGGTGTGAAGAAGAGATTTACGTCAATGGGTCTCGCACTATGAACTATGTTAAGCCAAACACATACTGTACACACACAGGTATGTGTGTGAGAGAATGTTCCAGGGCTATGGAGAGTAGTTTGGACAGTGAACCATCACCGGTTCTGGATTTTTGGAGACATATTAAACCAGGCCCCTGCAAGCTAGTCTTAACAACAACAAAAATCTTGAATAGAGACCCAAACACATAAAATAAAAAAGATTGACGTCACTGTGAGTTTGTGATGCCAGACAGACCATGAGGATGGAAAGAAAAAGCCAACCGAAAACAAAGTATCTGTATTTTCATTTTGTTGCTTTTAGTCTTTTTTTCCCTCCTTGGTGATGAACATTCTTGATGAATGCGAGCTGGCGAACCACATGTGTAGGAGGAGATGCCCAGTGTTGCTAGCGGGCACCAGGATCTGGTCAGTGACAGTAATGCCCCTTCAACTCCCATGAGGCCATGCAGGGGAGAGGGTGACAGTGGAGTTGACCCTGCCACCAGCGCAACGCCCTTCTCTTTCTGCCTGGGACCAGTGATGTGGGACGAGGAGGGGCCGCTGGAATTGGATAGGAACAAGGAAGTTGTTTAGAATCTTGACCTGGAGTGAGCTGAGTGCACAACACTGGCCTGCTGACAGATGTTGGAGTGCAGGGGTATGTGTCCCAAAACGCCACGACTACCACCTTACCAAAAGACTTTGACCCCTGTTCATGAGTTTCAAAGCCTTTAATTTGGATCCTTCCTCCTCTCCCACACTTTAACCTTCTCTGTTTTCTGTCTCTCCTCTTCTGTTCTCTGTTCTGTTTTTCTTTTTATAGTTTAGTCTTTTTTTAGCCTTTTTCTGTTCAAGTTGGTGACTTATACATCTCGTTCTCACCCCTCCCCACTCTTTTCTGTTTGGTGTGTTTTGGGGTGGGGCTGTTTTTGTTTTTCATTCAGTCATGAGTTCAGTGTTTTCCCCAGTTAAGTTTGAGCCCTCTTGCAGTCCTTGGTTTTTGGTCTTATGCAGTTTGTGTTCTATTACGAGTTCTTGTTACCTAATGTCCAGAATGTAACCTTTGTACAGGGGGAAGGGTTGGAGACAGTGCAATTTGTAAAATAAGTTYATGATGAGTCGGTGAGGATGAACCGGTGTTGCTTGTATGTATAATGGATGTTATACAACGTATTGAATGTGTTGCCATGAAGGCATGGTCTGGGAACGTGGGGGGGTTAGGGCCTAGGTTGTGTGCTGATGTAGCAGAAACAGATTCCTCTCCTGATGTGCTTTCCCTTTACTTGTTATGCCTTGCTTTGGGGATCCCCTAACACCATGATGCAGCCCACCCCACTGTAGAAACAAAACAGAGTTGGTACGCCCAATAGGAATGTTTTAATGTTCTCTAAAAATACATATTTCCTTCTAAGATTCAAACCAACTAACAGGCAAAACATTTAATGATTATTTTCTGTTTTGTGATTTGTCAGTTGGGGGTGGGAGGGGGATAATGCAAACGGCGATTAATCCAGTCTGATCTGTTTTGTTTGAATGCGGGTTTATGGGGGATTAGAGAACATCCAGGAGCCCAGATATGCGGAGATGCATAATGTACTCATACTACGCACCCTCTGGCTGGATGCAACTGTGCTCCCCCTGCTCCGTACGGTCTGGAGTTACTGGAGGGAAAGTCATGGTGAAGCCAGGATCCATAACACCTGTTTGCCCTCTTCACACATAGTTGCTGAGTCACCGGCACCACTTGTACTCGCTTAGTCATACACAGACGCACTGAGACACACACACACGGTACGCACTGACCATTTGCACTGCCATGGTCCCCTCTGAATCAGAACTCAGTTGAGAGCGAAGGTATGCAGAGTAGACATACGTGCTTACACATACACACTATTGACAGCACAGACAACAGGCAAATTCAGTCTCAAGCGGTTCTGTTAGAATTTATTCAATATACAAAAACACGAGAACATGTCCATACCGGGTTATCTCATAAACTACCCTGTAGAATGTCAAGACTAAACACATGCAAAACAATTATACCGCTTCATTCCTCTGATTTTCCAGCAGTTAACATGGAAGATGACAGATTACTGATTTCTGGATCAGTCCATTTTCATGTCCACTCAGTCCCTATGACTAGACTGTGTGGGGGAGGGGGTTGGGGAGGACGGCTGGCTGGCTGCGTGAACAAGATGGTGGATTTAAAGTGTGTTCTTGGTAGTTTGACACCTGGGGATTACTTTACTTTTTTTTTATTACTTTACACAATGACTGTAGTTCATATAAATTAATGTAAATCTTTTTCTTTTTTTTCTTTTTTTTACAATTAACTGATTATAAATGAATATGTATGTATGAATAAATATATAACTATATTATTAAGATTTGCCTGTTATTTCTGTAATTGCAGTATGTTGAAGTGTTCATTTGTTTCGCTCTGAATTTTTTCCTGACCTGACTAGGAAAAACTCTTGGCTCCAGTTATAGGCTATAAATAGGGAGCAGAGGTTTTTCCTGACCAGGTCAGGTAGTCTCCACTATATTGTAGTAGTCCTACATGTTTTCCTGTTACTGTATGTAATGCATCTTGTCTCAAACTTAGCGCAACACTAGAGGGCAGCAATAAGCTACTTTTGAAAAAAAGGCTGTGGAGAAACCCAACCCTGAGTACTGTGCGGGGTTGTAAGAAGCAGGCTGGAACTATGTTATGAGTCGTTAAATGCTATTTTACTGAATTTATCCACTTTGTAGCAAAACTTAATTCAAACATGTATGTAACCCAAGTCTTCATACTAATTGTGTGGGTATCTGATGTCTGTGATGAAATCCTAGATGAATGAACAGGATCATTCTGTCTGCCCCATTGGGAGTAACCACACTGCTACCCGTCCTACAGTGCCATGACGACCAGCGACTTAGCTTGTGATGTTGTTAGGCTCATAGTGCCACATGGGAGCCATTTTGGCTCCAGTTGTCCCCTTGCTGCTGGAGATATTGTGTTCCTCCTTCTCCTTCCCTCTGGCATGGAGTGGCTTGTTTTCGCCTCCTATCTTGTCATTGGGGGGACCTTATTTTTAGCTGGCTTACAGACACCTGGGGTATTAGTCTGCGAGTGCACAGCAGAGCAGGCAGCTTGAAAATCTTATGAATGTTCAATGAGGGTGTATTGTTTTCTCCACACAAAGCAATTGACTAATAAGAATGCTGTGTCCTACGGCTAAGTTTGTAGTCAAGACTCACACTCTGGGAAATTGGTCACGCTTACACTTGTGCCGTTCAGCATAATGACATTATATAAACACACACACTTTAGAGACTAATGTGGCATATGCTTAAATATGATGCATGTTGCAGTAGACAAACAATGCACACACATGCAGGAGATCAAACTGCAGCCCCAGTGTTATATTAGGTAGCATGTTCCATTGCTCTCTGCGTCTACACAATCTGCCATGCAGTTGGAACTTGCTGCTGATTTGCTAGAGAAAACTAGGAATAATTAATTTGAATATGATTACTGGGGCTGGGGTAAAACAACAATGTCACTCCTTGGCTACCTTTCCTCCTCTCTCCACCTCTCCTTCTCTCTCGCCCTCTCTCCTCCATTAAATGGCTTCTGGCAGCTTAGCCCGGACTTTGATGAAGGGCTTAGGAGGCATAATGGAATGCATACATACATAGAAATACTGTAATCATATGCAGAAGTGTAGCTCTCTCTGATGTTGTGGCAGACTGCTACCAGCGCTGTGTTTACACGTACACACACACACACACACACACACACACACACACACACACACACACACACACAGGCTCTCCATCACTCTTCCCCTTTCGCCTATGTGAAAGTAGAAGAGTTTATCCCTGATTGTCCCTGTCAGTGAGTCCACAGTTGAACAAATTACCAATCAATGGAAGACAACAGATGAATGTTCATGGGTTGAAAGACTAAGGAACTTGTTTGTAACCACAGCCACCACCCGTAGCCCCCCTTATAACCATCCCCCTGTCAGTATCACATGACCCATCTTGAATGGCTACTGCCTGCTTGTTAGGCATCAGAGGCACATCTGTATAGGAGATTAGGAGCTCACCTTTATAAAGCAGATAGGGTCTGTGACTGTGCCCGCTGTGTTTTATAGGACAGGGAGAAAATGAAGGCGAGATGGGCTGTCCAACACTTACTGTATCTGCTGAATGGAAGCTGCTGTAACAAAGATAGCACGTAGGGGTTCGTTTTATAAGCACAGGTAACCTTGGAGCGGAGCATGGTGGTTAAAGAAAGGAGAGGACAGAAACCAGGATGAGGAAGAGAACAGAGAAGATCATTACTCGAAGATGCTCTGGTGTCTCTCTTTATCTCACTCATTCCCTCGCCCTCACTCTCTTTATTCCCTTTCTCTAACTATCCTCCTACTTCCTACCTCTCTTTTAGATATGTTCATGTAGATACTTTCAGACAGACAGTGGAAAATGGGCCAACCTGTCCCACAAGGGTCGTCTTTCCGGGGGAAACCACTTGAAAACTATTAATATAAATTGAAGCTCTTCTCGGATTATATTCCCAGACTTTGTATCCCTCCTCTGGGTCAGTCAGATCAGTGTTGTTCATATTTAGCCCCAGTATAAACAGACCGTATTATCAGTAGGCTACCTGGTGAGACTGCTTCATTCTCTGTGTTCATTCCAAGACAAGTGCACTAGTCAACGTGCAGTGATTGAAACGGTTTTCGCATAATCTATTGCACTTCAGGCAAGATGTCATCACATCAGTGTGGAAAACCTGGCCCCCTAACCAATCATTTCATAATAGACAGGTATGACATCTACATGTACCCTGTGGTGCGTGCTCTAAGGTGTGATAAGGTACAGTCTATTATTTGGAAGTGATTCATCATGCTGATTCGTGAGCTGTCCATTGCACATACACACAGAGAGAGAGAGAGAGAGAGAGAGAGAGAGAGAGAGAGAGTCTGATCTTGTTTGACTTGTGCTCGATGACGCATACAGAAGGGCACATATAGTCTGGCTACCTATATTGATGACTAACACCTAGAAACAAGACATGGTGGTGACGGTGGAAACAAAAGTAGCTTTTTTCAAAAGTTTTTGGAAGAAAAAAAAATTCACCGCTACACTGACCATTTATTCTAAAATAACAATCTCTAATGTAATCGTTATGCGAAAGGTATCTTTATTTGAACCATATCGTCTTAGGCATACGAGTAAACACTTTATGATAGCCCATCAATAGAAATGTCGACAATACAAATGTTCTGTGACCATGGCGTTAATTTACACAGAGATTTTCCCTGTCCCCAATACGTTTATGGGAGCTTTGTTTGAAGCCCAGTATTTTCCATCATAACCTACTGTCACACCAAGATACCGCCCCCCTTTATGAAATTCTGACAACCACCAATCCTGAAATTTGAGTAAATGAATATTGACATAGTTGTAAAGAGTGCGCCAATCATGCGCCACGGACGCACATGGAGGCGTGACTGGGTTTGAAGTTTAGTCGAATTTATGTTGGCAGCACACGTCCAGTTAAAGGTTCGACGAAAGGAAAATGCTATTGCCATACTACTACAGGAGTTCTGGCTTGTGCGAGAAACCTTCCTGGAACATCTCAACTACTTGTTTTTGGAAATCTAATGGACTATAAGCCCTCAGATTCGAACACATTATTAATATTTGTTCTTCTTTAGTAGAGTCGCACCTGCTTGTTCCAACATGAGGTATTTGGATCAGAGTTTAGTTGACTACTATAGTACTATCAGGGAGAATAGCAGTTGGTAGGTTACCTGCCTCGCAGGGCAGGATAGGAGCGTTATTTGCTGATGCGTAACTAAGGTCCAATCTTTCGAATACCGCCACAGACTGCACCCTTTCTGCAGCCCTGACCTAAAATGCCTTTCGACCTGTGATGTGTATTAATTGGACGTAACCCTGTGCATCTCGTGCCGCATGATCCTCAACAGCCTGCCTATTCCCCGCGCGCGTGAATCGTTAAAACGTGGTGAGATGTCACACTTTATTTAGCCAATTTCAACCGCTACACTGGGCAGTACTTTTGACTAACTCACATTTGAATGAATTCAGCAGTAACAGTCCGGTTATTCTGGAACCCGGACCACATACAGCAGACTGTCTCATTTCATCCCGTGAAGAGACTGATGATGACGGAGAACAGCGAGATGGAGACCGAGACGCAGCTCCAACGCTCGCCAAGCAACATGTCCATCACACCGGTGTCAAAGGCAAGTAGTATACTACAATCACATGTCTCACTGGCTGACAACTGTCTCGGACCTCGGTGAAACAACAACTATCCTTGCAAGATAACCAGCGGGAGAAATTTGAACCTCAGTCCACAGTGGTGTGAAGGTTTTACGCAGTCCGTTCTTCTGACTAGATAGTGGAGATTTTGTAATATGAAGGTGTTTGAATGGTTGTTCCAGGTGTTTTCACATGGTGAATATGTTTGATTTGTGTTAATAACACGTGTAATATTTGGCCAGAAAGCCATGACACAACCACATACCAGTAGCCTGTATGACATGGTTTAAGAAAGTCAAAAGTGCTTGTTGCTTTCACCATCACATTGATATCTTTCTTTTGTTTTACGATGCTGAGATGGAGTTACTGTTGACTTAATATCAGGGGGGAAATTATAGTTAATTACTGCTTTATTACAGTATTGCAGTTTTTATATTATTTATTATAACATATAGAGTTTTTTTCATAATTTGAATCGTAATAAACCCAACTGTCTTGAACACAGTAGATTTCAGCCAGGTGCATTTCAAACCGCGTCATCAGTAAATTGCGTCACTATGGGGAACTAAAATAACTCACGTCAGGTGACGTAAAGGGGGCAAGATGATTGGAACGTTCTCTTTCTCTCGCTTACTGTGTGTGTGTGTGTGTGTGTGTGTGCGTGCGTGCGTGCATGTGTGTGTGTCTATGCTTACGCACACATGCTCAAAATGAAGAAGACTTTACAAAGGGACACGCAGGTTCCAGAATGTTTTAGAATAAATGTCCTGTCCAGGTTATCTTGCCATCAGGCCCATTAGGAAAGTTTGTTTAGTTTTGAATGTAAATTATTTGAACACTGCAGACACTCACAGCATTACTCCACTCACAATTATTTAGTTTAATAGAAGAGATTACAGTGTGCCAAGCAACTTCTCAATTGACGCAAACTCATTTACTGTCCAGAATTCAAGGCCCATGGGGTCAAAAATGATAGAAACAAGCTATTACATGTTGTCCCTTGATGTTCTGGTCATTTGACTGCCTTGCTGTGCATGTTTCTATCATTGTCTATCATGTGTCATTGACTTTTGTATTTGCTGAGGTTGAGGTTAATGCTGGGTTTAGATAGCAGGAGATAGACGGCAAACTGGATGTCATTGTTTTCAAAGAGAGAACGATGGTAAATGCCTTGAGGCTGGCGGTGAATGCAGTCGGACGCCACTGTAGACGGGTCTTGCCGCCGCCAGAGTTAAACTATTTCAACTTTTGCCATAGCGTTGTTTTCCACCCGATGTTGATTTGCACTCTTTGTTTACTGAAATCACCATAGCAACGCATGCAATTGTGCTTGCTTGCTTTTGCCGTCACTCTCTTTCTTGCTTCTCTTTCTTGCATTCTTGTCCTGCTATGCCGACTGGTATGAAGGTTTTTGCATGCGGCGTTAGATAAAAGCACACAACACCCATTGATGTAGCTTCCCTACGCTCAGCCTCAGTTGTTCAAATGAGGTTTGTGATTACATAGAATGCTACCTGACTGTGAGACACTATTTTGAAAGGTACATTTAAAAAATGACCTTGAAGTAGTAGACTATAGAATACACGGTAAAGAGTGTCAGGGTTTAAAGTGTTTTTTCTTGAAGTGCCTTTTTAAACAGACACAAACGCACACACACAATTCTTTGGGGACTGTTTTCTTCCAGCCTGAAATCCACCACAACACTGCTGTTGTCCTCAAGCTCCTTGTGGAGAAGCTGGGTGACACATAGGAGGAAGATGTTAAAGAGTACCGGTGCCAGCACGCACCCCTGCCTCTCACCGATGCTTACTACAGAGGGCACTGACTCCTGCACTCCTATGGCTACCCGAGCTATCATCCCATCATGGAACTGGCAAAGGATGTCGACAAATTTGTCTGGACAGCCAAATTTGAGTAGAATTCCCCATAGTAGTTCCCTTCTTACAGTGTTGAAGGCCTTGGAGAGGTTGACGAAGGCCATGAAAAGGTCCTGATGTTGTTCACAGCACTTCTCCTGGCGTTGCCGTGTCGTGAATATCATGTGGACCATACTCCTGTTCTTTCTGAAGCCGCATTGTGACTCTGGCAGCAGTTCCTCTGTGATGTTGTTCACCAGCCTGTGGAGCATCACCTTGGCCAGGACCTTGCCGGCAACAGCCAGAAGGGATATCCCCCGGCTGTTGCCGCAGATGGACTTGTCACCCTTGTTCTTATAGATGGTGACAATGTTTGCATCCCGCCACTGTTGGGGGACGTTCTCCAGGTCCCAAACCTCAGGAATGTACTGGTGGAGTGTTCTGGTACAGAAGTAACCTCCCTTCTTAAGTAGCTCTGCCGGGATGCTCTCAGCGCCAGGAGTCTTGTTGTTCTTGAGGGAACGGATAACTGATAACACCACTTGGAAGGTTGGTGAATGGTTGAGGTCTTGAATGGGTGGACGGACAGGCAGTTCTTCCAGGATGGAGTGGTCTGTAGGAGAATGCTGATTGAGTAGTGCTTCAAAGTGGTCAACCCACCTCATAGGATCTGGTTTTGGTCCTTCAAGAGAGTCAGACAATCAGCTGTTTTCATGGGGGTTATGGAGCGACTTCTTGGGCCATAGATAGCTTTAGTTGTAGAAATTGTGCATGTCGTTTTTGTCAGCATAAATTTGGATATCCTGTGCCTTATTAGTCAACCATTCGTTCTGCAGCGCATGCAAGGTTGTTTGCATTTTCTTGCGCAATGCACGCCATTCCTTGTGAAGGGTAGCAGATGTGGGGCTGTTGAGAGTAGAGGTCGACCGATTAATCGGCATTAATTAGGGCCGATTTCAAGTTTTCATAACAATCGGTAATCGCCTAAAGGCGCATTCGCGAAAAAAGCACAATTGTTGCACAAATGTTCCTAACCATAAACATATTTTGCTAAAATGAAAAAAATTAAATAAAAGAGGACCGAGCACACCCCCATTCTCAACGACGGGGCTGCAGTGGAGCAGGTTGAGAGCTTCAAGTTCCTTGGTGACAACATCACCAACAAACATGGTCGTAGCACACCAAGACAGTCGTGAAGCGGGCACGACAAAACCTATTCCCCCTCAGGAGACTGAAAAGATTTGGCATGGGTCCTCAGATCCTCAAAAGGTTCTGCAGCTGCACCATCGAGAGCATCCTGACTGGTTGCATCACTGCCTGGTATGGCAACTGCTCAACTGCTCGTCCCAGTACATAACTGGGGCCAAGCTTCCTGTCATCCAGGACCTCTATACCAGGGGGTGTCAGAGGAAGGCCCTAAAAATTGTCAAAGACTTCAGCCACCCTAGTCATAGACTGTTCTCTCTGCTACTGCACGGCAAGCGGTACCAGAGCGCCAAGTCTAGGTCCAAGAGGCTTCTCAACTGCTTCTACCCCCAAGCCATAAGACTCCTGAACATCTAGTCAAATGGCTACCCAGACTATTTGCCTTGCCCCCCCCCCCCCACCTCCACCTCTTTACACCACTGCTACTCTCTGTTGTCATCTATGCATAGTCAATTTAATAACTCTACCTACATGTTGATACTACCTCAACTAACCAGTGCCCCCGCACAATGACTCTGTACCGGTACCCCCCTGTATATAGTCTCGCTATTGTTATTTTACTGCTGCTCTTTAATTACGTTACTTTTATCTCTTATTATTATCCATATTTTTTTGAAACTGCATGTTGGCCGTAAGTAACCATTTCACTGTAAGGTCTACTACACCTGTTGCATTCGGGGCATGTGACTAATAAGATTTGATTTGATTTGACTGAGAAGAGTAGCATAACGCATCTTGGCTGTCACGCCCTGGCTTTAGTATTCTTTGTTTTCTTATTATTTTGGTTAGGTCAGGGTGTGACATGGGGATGTATGTGGTTTTTGTAGTGTCTAGGGTGGTTGTAAGGTTTAGGGGGTTTTATTAGAGTAGTTGGGTTTATGTTTAGTATAGTAGTCTAGCTGTGTCTATGGTTGAGTGTAGGTATCTAGGAAAGTTCTATGGTTGCCTGAATTGGGTCTCAATTAGAGACAGCTGGTTATTTTGTCTCTGATTGGGAGCCATATTTAAGGCAACATAGGCTTTAGCTGTTTGTGGGGAATTGTCTATGTTGAACGTTTGTAGCCTGTGTGTGTGCACTACGTTTTATAGCTTCACGGTCGTTTGTTGGTTTTGTATAGTTTGTAATAGTGTTTCGTTTCATGTTCATCTTCGTAGTAAAATAAAAGAAGATGGCTTATTTTGCCACATGCTGCGTTTTGGTCTGTCTCTCCTCACACGAGCGTGACAGAATTCCCCCACCAACATCGGATCAAGCAGCGTGTGCAACAACAACAGAATCACCCCCACACCTAGGACCAAGCGGCGGGGGAGAGCTCAACAGCGAAACCAGGACTGCGGGGAATTGGGAGGAAATTCTGGACCGCGAAGTACCAGGAGAATATAACCGCCCCAAAGCTGAGCTGGAGGCAGCGAAAGCAGAGAGGCGAAGATATGAGGAGGCAGCAAGGAAACAAGGCTGGAAGCCCGTAAGTCAAACCCAAAAAAATTATTGGGGGGGGGCTTCTCGGGTAGTTTAGTTGAGTCAGTCGGGAGACCGTGAGCCAACTCCTCCTGCTTACCGTAAGGAGCCGGTGAGGGCGGATTTTGAGGAGAGTGACGCAGAGACAGTAAAGGAGTTTAATGGAGAAATTGAGGAGAGAGTTATGAGGGATGTATTGGTTTGGTGCATGAGGCACGGCATCCGTCCGAATGAACGTGTTGGTGATTTAATGTCACCGGGAACAGCTCTCCATACTCGTCCTGAGGTGCGTGCTAGCCGTCTGGTTAAGACAGTGCCTTACAGCACGCACAAAGCCTCCTGTGCGTCTCCAGAGTCCTGTGCGTCCTGTTACTGCTCCCTCGCAACTAGCCCTGTGGTGTGTTGTTCCCAGCCCCAGTACCACCAGTGCTGACACCCACGCACCAGGCTTCCAGTGCGTTCCTCCAGAGCCCTGTTCCTCCTCCACGCACTCTCCTGTGGTGCGTTGTCTCCAGCCCAGTGCCTCCAGTCCCGGCACCACGCACCAAGCCTCCTGTGCGTCTCCAGAGCCCTGTACGCACTGATCCTTCTCTCCCGCACTCGTCCTGAGGTGCGTGCCTTCAGCCCGGTACCACCAGTTCTGGTACCACGCACCAGTCCTATAGTGCGCCTTGAGAACTCAGTGTGCCCTGTTGTTGTTCCCCGCACTAGCCTTGAAAGGTGCGTGTCCTTAGCCCGGTACCTCCAGGTCGGCACCCACGCACCAGGGCCTACAGTGCGTCTCAGCCGGCCAGAGTCTGCGTCTGCCCAAACGCGCCTGAACTGCCCGTCTGCCAAGCGGCGGCTGAACTGCCCGTCTGCCAAGCAGCGCCTGAACTGCCCGTCTGCCAAGCGGCGCCTGAACTGCCCGTCTGCCCAACGCCGTCTGAACTGCCCGTCTGCCCAACGCCGTCTGAACTGTCCGTCTGCCAAGAGCCGCATGAACTGCCCCGTCTGTATTGGAGCCATCATAGCCGCCC
Source organism: Salvelinus sp. IW2-2015 (assembly GCF_002910315.2). Classification (NCBI taxonomy): domain Eukaryota; kingdom Metazoa; phylum Chordata; class Actinopteri; order Salmoniformes; family Salmonidae; genus Salvelinus; species Salvelinus sp. IW2-2015. Next base: position 62,421 of record NW_019942545.1, on the reverse strand, counting down.
GTCTGCCATGAGCCTGCAAAGCCGCCAGTCTGCCATGAAGCCTACAGAGCCGTCCGCCAGACAGGAGCCGCTAGAGCTTCCGCCAGAGCAGGAGCCGCTAGAGCCTTCCGCCAGAACCGGATCAGCCAGAGCCCTTCCACCAGACCGGATCAGCGCAGAGCCTCCGCCGACCGGATCAGCCAGAGCCTTCCGCCAGACCGGATCAAGCCAGAGCCTTCCGCCAGACCGGAATCAGCCAGAGCCTTCCGCCAGAACCGGATCAGCCCAGAGCTTCGCCAGACCGGATTCAGCCAGAGCCTTCCCGCCAGAGCCGGATCAGCCAGAGCCCTTCCGCCAGACCGGATCACAGAGCCGTCGCGGACAGCCATGACCAGCCAGCAGCCCAGATGCCAGCCAGAGCCATGACCAGCCAAGCCGTCCAGCGAGCCATACCAGCCAGGCCGTCAGCGAGCCATGACCAGCCAGAGCCGTCCAGCGAGCCATGACCAGCCAGAGCCGTCACGAGCCATGACCAGCCGAGCCTCAGCGAGCCAGACCAGCCAGAGCCCGTCAGCCAGCCCATGAGCGTCCAGAGCCGTCAGCCAGCCATGAGAGCAGACCCAGATCCGTCAGACCAGCCATGAGCCCGTCCAACGCAGGACACCAGAACGCCGTCCAGCCAGGATCCCGCCAGAGCCGTCATCCAGCCAGGATCCGTCCCTCAGTCCGGAGGCTGCCGTCCCTCAGTCCGAACTGCCCCTTATCCTGGTGCTGCCCCTTCAATCCTGGTGCTTGCCCTTATCCTGGTGCTGCCCCTTATCCTGGTGCTGCCCCTTATCCTGGTGCTGCCCTTATCCTGGTGCTGCCCCTTATCCTGGTGCTGCCCCTTATCTGGTGCTGCCCCTTATCCTGGTGCTGCCCCTTATCCTGGTGCTGCCCTTAGTCCGGTGCTGCCCCTTAGTCCGGTGCTGCCCCTTAGTCCGGTTCTGCCCCTTAGTCGCGGTGCTGCCCCTTAATCCAGTGGGGTTAATGTGGAGGGTGGCCATTTGGAGGAGGCTACGAAAGCGGGTAGTGACTATGGTGGGGTGGGGACCACGACCAGTGCCGGAGCCGCCGCCGTGGACGGAAGCCCACCAGACCCTCCCTAGACTTTGTGCTGGTGCGCCGAGTTTCGCACCTTAAGGGGCGCGTTATGTCACGCCCTGGCTTAGTAATTCTTTGTTTTCCTTATTATTTTTGGTTAGGTCAGGGTGTGACATGGGGGATGTATGTGGTTTTTTGTAGTGTCTAGGGTGGTGTAAGGTTTAGGGGGTTTATTTAGAGTAGTTGGGTTTATGTTTAAGTATAGTAGTCTAGCTGTGTCTATGGTTGAGTGTAGGTATCTAGGAAAGTCTATGGTTGCCTGAATGGGTTCTCAATTAGAGACAGCTGGTTATTGTGTCTCGATTGGGAGCCATTTTAAGGCAACCATAGCGCTTTAGCTGTTTTGTGGGGGAATTGTCTTATGTTGAACGTGTGTAAGCCTGTGGTGGGTGTGTGTGTGTGTTGTTGTGTGTGTGTGTGTGTGTGTTTGTGTGTGTGTGTGTGTGTGTGTGTGTGTGTGTGTGTGTGTGTGCACTACGTTATAGCTTCACGGTTCGTTTGTTGTTTTTGTATAGTTTGTAATCAGTGGGTTTTCTTTCAATGTTCATGCTTCACGTAGTAAAAAAGAAGATGGCTTATTTTGCCACATGCTGCGTTTTGGTCCGTCTCTCCTCCACACGAGCGTGACATTGGCTAGGGGGATTACGAAGGCATGGGGTCTTACTATGCCAAACGGGTGTTTTCGGGAAGGCTGGGTAGAAGGCTGTTCTTGATTGTAAATGTCCACACCGTGCTTGATGTTGTACGGCCCGGAGGGTACCTTCAGAGGTGTAGCCTTCATCACTCCTCTTTCAGGGACCCTTTCCATCCAGGATCCTGGTCTCAACTAGGGCAGCTTTGTCAATGTTGTCACACTTTAAGTTCTGCAGCAATCAAAGTGTTCTTTCGTGGGGTCTATCGCTATTGATCGTCAGTGTCCAAAGAGTTCTGAACTGTTCCATGTCGCCAGTTTCAGGGGAAGATTATTTTCTTCAGCATTTTTTGACGCGCTGAGTGGAGGCTGAAATAGGTGGCGGTAGCTATCCAGGAATGGAGTGAGTGGGCAATTTTAGGTCCCTTTTCTTAGGCTCTCCCAGCTGGGGTGAGCAGTATGGCTCCTCAAATGGGCTGCTAGTCACACAGGGGTCTGCCGAAAGCAGTTGCCACTCAACGTCCCAGCTGCTGGCGACCATAATAGCCTTATGCCAATTGGAGCTGGCAGGTGTCTGATTAAGCGCTCCGGTGCATTCACTCCTGCCCCGCATTCACTCTGCCTCCGTACCAGACACCCCAAGGCCGCCAGAGACCTTAGGTCGAGTTTCCGGTTGATGGCTTCAACCGAATGGTCAGAAGTGGTTACCTGCGCAACAGGAAGTTCTTTAAGGTGCCGCCGAGGGGTGACATCCCGAACAGCACTACTCACTGTAGGAAGGGTTGAAATTCCAGTGGCATAGGAGGGAAACCCAGGACACCAGTTCTTTCCACAACTGCAGGAGTGCGCCGAAACCCCAGTCTGACCAACACACAACGACACACACACACACACACCACACAGCACAACACACACACGACACACATAAACAACATCTCTCTCTCTCGTCTCTCTCTCTCTCTCTCGCATGCATTCATTCATTCATGCATGCATGCGAGAGAGGGCTGATGGCTGCTGAGTCAGGGGCTGATGGTCTCATGCATGCTGCTTCAATTTCTATTGTATTCCAGAATGTCCTATGGTTTTACTACATCAACCCCTGAAGAAGGCGACAGTGATGGCAAAACATTGGCGGTTTATCAAATGACTGGACTTGATATATACAGTCTGCATCTTTATTTATTTTCATAGCATACACTTACT
>NW_019942545.1:56035-59440 GCF_002910315.2 Salvelinus sp. IW2-2015 | reverse complement strand
TCAAGGCTTCTCCCTCATTTCTAATCTCCCTACGGCACAGCGCAGAAGAGGACTGGCCCACCCCCTCAGGAGCCTGGTTCCTCTTAGGTTTCTATCCTAGCACAGCCTAGAGAAGTGGCACCCTGCGGAGCCGCACCTGCTTACCAGACGAGCCAAAGACTCGCCCTCAGTCTATGTTCTCTGCTACTAGCACATGCAGAGTGGACCTGGCCACCCTCAGAGCCTGTTCCCCTCTCTCTAACACTAGGGCTGCACCCGACCTGGTTTCTCTCCAGAACCATTAGAGGACTAGGCCAACCCCTCAGGAGCTCTGGTCCTCTCTACCCTAGCACAAGCCATTATGAGGACTGGCCACCCCCTCCAGAGCCTGGGTCCTCGTCTACTAGCCACAGCCACTTAGACGACTGGCCGCACCCCTCCAGACCTGCTTCCCTCTCTAACCTAGCACCGGCCATTGAGAGGACCTGGGCTCACCCCTCAGAGTCGCTGGTCCTCTCTTCCTAGCACAGCCATTAAGGACTGGCCATGCCCCTCAGACCTGGTTCCTCTCTCCACCCTAGCACAGCCCCATACGAGACCTGGCCCACCCCTCAAGAGCCTGGTTCCTCTTCGTGAGTTTTCTACATCTCCACCCGACCAGCCCAGAAGAGGATGGCCTCTACCTCCTCAGGAGCCTGGTTCTTCTCTCTCTAGGTTTCTTCCTAGATTCCTGCCTTTCTAGGGAGTTTTTCCTAGCCACCGTGCTTCTACATCTGCATTGCTTGCTGTTTGGGGTTTTAGGCTGAGTTTCTGTATAGCACTTTGTGACATCAGCTGATGTAAAAAAGGGCTTTATAAATACATTTGATTGATTGATTGACTTACCACCATTCTCTCTCCCTGGAAAACCACTGCGGTGGCTTTGATCAAGGCTACAGGATACAGGAGACTTCAGGGAGACTGTATGTGAACTGTAATGACTCCTTCAGTAAGACAGGCAACAACACCAAACTTTCACATTCAATAGGCTCTTCCTCAGTTAGTTTTGGCGATTTTGCTTTGGGGTGTGCTATAACATGGTGTCTGTCGTTCCCTCTGACACTTCTAATACTCCTCTACCTCCCTTTGGGCAGGGCTCTAGCTGTCTCTTATACACATCTAGATGTGTATAAGAGACAGCATAGTACATGCACACACATGCATGCACACACACACGCTCTCTCTCTATCTCTCTCTCTCTCGCATGCACGCACACACACACACACACACACACACACACACACACACACACACACACACACACACACACACACACACCAACTCTCTCTCTCTCTCTCTCTCTCTCTCTCTCGCATGCATTCATTCATTCATGCATGCATGCGAGAGAGGGCTGATGGCTGATGGTCAGGGGCTGATGGTCTCATGCATGCATGCTTCACATTTCTATTGTATTCCAGATGTCTATGGTTTACTACATCACCCTGAAGAAGGCACAGTGATGCCAAAACATTGGCGGTTTATCCAATAAATGACTGGGAGCTTGTATATACAGTCTGCAACTCTTTATTTATTTTCATAGCATACAACTTACTACATCACTCTGACATTGTAATCAGAACATGTTCCTATCATATCATCACTACTAGGAAGAAAACACATTTACCCACGTAGAGTGATTTCTCTCCTGTCTCCTGCCTTTGTTTTGTGCTCAGTGAGCATGTTCCTCATCAGACACGCAGAGAGGGACCTCTGTCTGTCTGTCTGTCCGTCCGTCCGTCCGTCCGTCTGTCTGTGCCTGGGAGTGATTGGTTATGCTATTTACACGTACTCACTCCCACCAGCACCCAAAATATCAGCCCACCATTCAAAAACCACCCGACTCATCAGGGATTTGACCATCCAGCTTCATTCCTCAATGTCAGCTACTCCCTTCGTTACTGGGAGCTTAGGTTGTAGTATAAAGGCATCAAGGGTCAGTGCCACAATGATTTATCTAGTTCACCTTAAACCCCACGGTTCTGATTGAGGCTCCTGCAGTGTTAAAATAGTAGGTTAATTGCCTATGGAGCTCCCGTTTAAATGCTTGAAATATAATAGCTTTGTGCCCAAAGACACTTTCTCGGTTGTAGTCTATTAAGAATCCATTAGTTGAGCACTGTGGTAAATGTCAAAGCCATTCTTTCCAAATAATCGGATCAGGGAGAGGGGTATGGACCCTACAGACAGGGGCTGATGGTCTCAGGATTTGGGGTTCTTGCTGTCAATCTTTCGCACATGCACGCACGCACGCACGCACGCACACACACACACACACACACACACACACACACACACACACACACACACACACAGCTGCACACATCCCATCTCCCGTCTATCTTCTATCTTATCTTTCTATCCATCTATTTCTCTTCACACACACAATCAGAGCCACCCAAAAAAGAAGGCCTCCTGAGTTATTTGACGTGACAGATATCAGACAAGCACAAGGCCATTCTGACGAGAGGGAGATAGAGAAGAATGAGTCCCATCAGATAACAGACGCTCCCCGAAGCCGCCTGCAGCGTGTTCCCACTAGTCCCAACTTAGATGGAGGATGTCAGAAATTGAGAGAAAGGCAGAGAGCCAAAGAGGGAGAAGGAGAGGACTTTAGAGTGTTGCCGCTGGGCTGGCTACAGCGCGTGCCTTGGCCAGACGGGCTGAGGTGTGTGTGCGTCCATGTGTGTTTTGTGTGTGTGTGTGTGTGTCGAGGAGCAGATTAGATTCTGGGGAGTGGACAGCAGCCAGGAAAATAGCACCTTCTAGTAGCTGCAGACTGTCATCACTATAACACTTGAAAGACGATCTGGCTTAATGGACATGCACTCTTCTAGTCTCCACCCGGCACAGCCAGAAGAGGACTGGCCACCCCTCAGAGCTGGTTCCTCTCACCTAGCACAGCCATTAGAGGACTGGCCACCCCTCAGAGCCTGGTTCCTCTCTACCTAGCACAGCCATTAGAGGACTGGCCACCCTCAGAGCCTGGTTCCTCTCTACTAGCACAGCCATTAGAGGACTGGCCACCCCTCAGAGCCTGGTTCTCTCTACCTAGCACAGCCATTAGAGGACTGGCCACCCTCAGAGCCTGGTTCCTCTCTACCTAGCACAGCCATTAGAGGACTGGCCACCCCTCAGAGCCTGGTTCTCTCTAGGTTTCTAATCTCCACCCGGCACAGCCAGAAGAGGACTGGCCACCCCTCAGAGCCTGGTTCCTCTCTAGGTTTCTATCTCCACCCGGACAGCATTAGAGGATGGCCACCCTCAGAGCCTGGTTCCTCTCTACCTAGCACAGCCAGAAGGACTGGCCACCCCTCAGAGCCTGGTTCTCTCTACCTAGCACAGCCAGAAGTGGACTGGCCACCCCTCAGAGCCTGGTTCCTCTCTACT
>NW_019942545.1:42063-51876 GCF_002910315.2 Salvelinus sp. IW2-2015 | reverse complement strand
CGGCACAGCACACGAAGAGGACTGGCTACCCCTCAGAGCCTGGCTTCTTCTCTAGGTTCTTCCTAGATTCCTCCTTTCTAGGAGTTTTTCCTAGCCCACCGTGCTTCTACATCTGCATTGCTTGCTGTTTGGGTTTTAGGCTGAGTTTCTGTATAGCACTTTGTGACATCAGCTGATGTAAAAAAGGGCTTTATAAATACATTGATTGATATTGACCTTACCACCATTCTCTCTCCCTGGAAAACCACTGCGGTGGCTTTGATCAAGAGCTACAGATACAGGAGACTTCAGGAGACTGTATGTGAACTGTAATGACTCCTTCAGTAAACAGGCAACAACACCCAAACTTTCACATTCAATAGGCCTTCTCCTCAGTTAGTTTTGGCGATTTTGCTTTGGGTGTTCTATAACATATGGTGTCTGTCTTCCCTCTGACACTTCTAATACTCCTCTACCTCCCTTGGGCAGGGCTCTAGTGAGAGACAGAGACCACAGAGTGATGGGGGGGGGGGACTTTAATTGTTTGTAACACCTTCACTGCTTGGTTGTGTTATGTTGTGACACCTTCAGGGATGCACTGCTGTAGACTGTGGCGCACTGCAGGGAGAGGAGCATAGCAGAGATAAGGAAACATCCATATATCATGTGATTATGTGTTCACTGGAAGAGCTCCAGATATGCCCCTGAGCATGTGCTTCTGCAAATTGGGTCTCTCTCTCTCTCTCTCTCTCTCTCTCTCTCCTCTCTCTCTCTCTCTCTCTCTCTCTCTTCTCCTCTCTCTCTCTCTCTCTCTCTCTCTCTCCCCTTCTATCTCTCTCTCCCCCACTATCCTCTCTCCTCTCCTCTCTCCCCCCTCTCTGTCCTCTCTCTCTCCCCCCCTTCTCTCTCTCTGTCTCTCCCCTTCCTCTCTTTCTCTGTCTCCCTCCCACTCTTGATTGACAGGCCGTGTCTCGGGGTCTAGCGTGTGGACAGTGACCGGGAGAGTGCAACGGGCGCGGTGATGAGCTGTCATGTGATGGGGGGGGGCGGTACTGCTGATATGAGGTGAAGAGATGAGCGGAACGGTGGTTGCCATCAGGTAGAGCAGCTATCCTTTTATATGGGGCTTGGTTTCACACAGCCTAGCACAGTACGTCTGGAATAAATACAGAGAGAGAGAGAGAGAGAAAGAGAAAGAGAGAGAGAGAGAGAAAGCGTATTTGTGAGTGTGCTCTGTGTGTGCCCATTGTTGGATCAGATGGGTTCACGTGTGTACTTGTGTGTCTGTGTGTGTGTGTGTACGAGTGTGTCTGTGTGTGTGTGTGTGTGTGTGTGTGTACGACTGTGTCTGTGTGTGTGTGTGTACGACTGTGTGCGTGCAGAGAGAGCTAGAGAGAGACTGCTCGTGCATCTCTCATTCAAAGTGGGACTCTGCCGTTGCCATGCATAATGAGCAGCTTTAGTCTAGCAGTGAAATCTACAGACATTCAACAGTTTCATATCTCTTCTGTTTTTCTTGCATATATAATAAAGAACAAAAGTGTTTATATTACCCTTAGTACCTGATTGGCTACTTGAATCCTCTCACAATAGGATTCTCTTACATTTAATTGGACCTTAGAAACACTGTTGCATGGCGTGATCATTTGTGTCTTTCCCCACTCTTCCTCTCTGGCCACCTCTTGTTTCTATCTACATCAGCAGCAGCACCAACACAGCATCTGCATCCCCAGCACTTCTTATATCCACACAGACTCTGCAGATATTTGTATCTTCATTAGAGTAATGTTAGGTCTCTTGTCAGCATTTTAAATGAGTCCTCTGTTCACATTTTCTCTCCAATTCCCTCTCCCTCTGGCAGGATAGAGTAGAGTACTCAATATAACACGGACCGAACATAGCAGTAAAGAATAGTCCTATCTATCATCTATCTATATCTATCTATCATCTATCTATATCTATCTATCATCTATCTATCTATCATCTACAAGTAACTGCCAAAATAATGGAAACACTTTAGTAAATGAAGGATACAAGGTTAATTAAAAGTAGGCGATTCCACATTGGTGTGGTTCCTCAGTTAATTAAGCAATTAACATCCCATCATGCTTAGCGTCACTGAATGGTTTATTGTGGTCACTGAATGGTTTAATGAGCATGAAAACGATGTAAACCATATGCCATGGCCGTCTCAGTCACCACATCTCAACCCAATTGAACACTTATGGGAGGTTCTGGAGCGGCGCCTGAGACAGTGTTTCCCACCACCATCAACAAAATTCCAACTGATGGAATTTCTCGTGGAAGAATTGTGTCACATCCCTCCAATAGAGTTCCAGACACTTGTAGAATCTATACCAAGGTGCATTGAAGCTGTTCTGGCTCATGGTGGACCAATGCCCTATTAACACGATTTATGTTGGTGTTTCCTTTATTTTGGTAGTTACTTGTATCTATCTATCTATCTCTTGACCAACCATCCTCCCTCCCTCCCAACCTGCTGCAGTCAACCTGCAGTCTGAACAATAATCTGGTCCGGTCAGGGAGAGGATTGCTGGGTGATGGTAAAATAAGATTATACTTGATTGTTTGCTTGCGCTGAAATGTGCCTCTCCGATACAATACTTCCTTAGCAACCAATAGCAGACAGTTAAAACAAGTTAAAATAGATAACTGGGTACACAGAAAACCAATACTGGAGTAGAAATGAGCTGTGTCACATCTTCTTTGCCCTATGCACCAGCCGGGGCAATGGGGATGAGTGAGTGAGTGTCATATCTTTACGTAACACACCCATGAGTCAGAGAGGCAAGGAAGGGCTGGTTCTGAGGAGAGGAGAAATGTTGAAGGGGGATAAATTCAACAACAACTCAAAGACCACAAAGCATAAGTCACTGCAGCTTTGGATCAAACTTCTCACAGAGACCTTTGCTTCACTGGAATAATGTTCTAACAGACAGACAGCACAACATTCCCCAATGCCCCCTCCCCCTGTGCTGCTTGCATCCGATTAACAAGTGAACTGCAACAAGAAGAAAGAGAAAATGTGTATGTGTGTATGTGCGGTGTGCATGCATGCTTGCGCGTGTGTGTGGGTGGCGTGTGGACGGTGTCTCTTCCGGCATTATTCATTTCGACTTAGGGAAGTTTCCCAGCAGGTTATTTATACTGTATCGTCTGCCAATCGTTTCTCTTACATCTCCAGACAGAGAAAAACCCAAGAGATGTTTCTGTGTGTGTGTATGTGTGTGTGTGTGTGTGTGTGTGTGTGTGTGTGTGTGTGTGTGTGTGTGTGTGTTGTGTGTGTGTGTGTGTGTGTGTGTGTGTGTGTGTGTGTGTGTGTGTGTGTCGTGATGTGTGGTGTTGTGAGTGTGTGAGAGAGAGAGAGAGAGAGAGTGATATGTTCCTGTTTTCTGTGTGTGTTTGTGTGTTTCTGTTTGTTCCCTTGCTTTTTCATTTAGAAGAGCTGTCCATAAACAAACCCTTTGTCTCTCTCCAGGGCTGCAATAGCGTTTGGTGCTCAGCACAGCTTTGAACGCTGGGAGTTGAACAGTTAGACCAAACAGACATTGGGAGAGGATTCTTCTTGAGTGGTGGGGGTTGGATGCCCATGATATATGGCAGAGAGAGAGGGGGGAAACAGTTAGAAAAAGGGAGAGGGAGGGAATGGGAGAGACGGAGAGAGAGAGAGAGAGAAAGAGAGAGAAATGAAAAGACAGCGAGATAGAGAAGGCGTTTCCTCTGAGGCAGCCCTTCTCGTAGCCTGGCTGACGCAGGACCCACGTTACTACACAGGGCGTAGAGAGGCTGGTGTTAGCTAAACGATCCCTCAGCTTTCTGGAGGTATTATCGTGAAGTTGCAGGGGATATAGGCATTGAATATGGCAGTTAAGCGACGAGTTCACACATATTTTGTACAGTTGCCAGGTCACCTAAGGTATTGTATGAAAAGGACTTAATACACATGTAAATGACAGCAAACAGTCATTATGAATTGGAGCCTTGTGGATTACTATGCATGAAGCCAACTGGCAGTACTGTAGGTTATTGTTAGCGTTACTTCAGATAGTAAGCTGCGGCCGTCTCAACTAAAATAGAGTTTAACGAGGGTTTCTCTCTGCCTGCGTCCCAAATGGCACCCTATTCTATCTATAGTGAACTGCTTTTGACCACGGCCCATATGCGCTAGAAAGGGAGTAGAGTGCTATTTGGGAAGAACAGCACAGAGGCTTGATTAGATGCGCTCTAATTGAGACGTGTTCTAGCACGGCGCGGGCGGGAAGGCTACGACCGACCATAGAAATAGAATCTAGGTTCTGTTACTACGACGCTAAGGCGTCTTTCCTCTGACTTAACATGCTCTGGACAAACGCCTGACGCGCTGCACCGCACCTTATGGTTACTACGTAGGGAGCGCTGCGCTGACAGGTGTGTCAAACCCAAACCGCCTCTCTACTTCAATTCCCAATCGTCATAGGCTCAGATGAGCAGCTGTAATCAAATGATTTGACACGGGGAGAAACACACACTCGACACAGACAAGCACCCGCGTGCACGCACACAACACTTCTATGCTCATTAACACGTACACAGGGACACTGGGTAGCTATCTCTCTTTCTGACTCACACGCTCTCTTGGACAAACTGTCTTCATCTCCTATTCCCTGAGAAACAGAGGCGTAAGCCTCCGCTAGCAGCAGACAGACGGACAGAGAGAGAGAGTGTGTACGTGTGTGTGTGCCGGTGTCGGTGTGTGTGTGTGCGTATGTGCATTCGCACGCACAGTGCAGGGAGCTGTGTCTGTGGTGGATCAACGGTGTGTCTGCCTACCCTGGTCCGTTCTTTTAGTTTCAGACAGAGAGGACAACGCCCTCCTCTCTCTGCTAGCTCCTCTTCCTCCTGTCACCTCTATGGTGTCTCTGTGACTGATACTTCACCACAGCACCATCCATAACACCTACCTCCACATGATGTATGATCATCAATATCTCTGGCCTGAGGAGCAGGTTGGCTTTTATTGTCATAAATCTTGCCCTGGAAGCAGTTCTGCAGTGGTCACTAGCTAGCACAGCCAAAGTCATAAAATCTGTTTTTAAACCTAACCCTAAACTTAACCACACTGCTAATCTTAATTCCTTACCCTAACCTTAAATTACATTTTTTTTTTTTTTTTTTTTTACACATTTTTGTTTTCATACATTTAACCTTTCAGTGATACCCATCCCGGATCCGGGAGCATCCTCATCAAAAGAGCTGACTAGCATAGCCTAGCCTAACGCGACAGGGATATCATATAATATAATTTCATGAAATCACAAGTCCAATACAGCAAATGAAAGATAAACATCTTGTGAATCCAGCCATCATTTTCCGATTTTTTAAATGTTTTACAGTGAAAACACAATATGTATTTATATTAGCTAACCACAATAGCCAAACACACAACGGCATGTTTTCACCATGTTTCCACCGCATAGGTAGCTTTCACAAAACCCAGAAATAGAGATAAAATTAATCACTAACCTTGAACAACTTCATCAGATGACAGTCTTATAACATAATGTTATACAATACATTTCTGTTTTGTTCGGAAATGTGCATATTTGAGGTATAAATCGTAGTTTTACATTGCAGCCACCATCACAAATAGCACCAAAGCAGCCAGAATAATTACAGAGAGCAACGTGAAATACATAAATACTCATCATAAAACATTTATGAAAAATACATGGTGTACAGCAAATGAAAGATAAACATATTGTGAATCCAGCCAATATTTCCGATTTTTTAAAGTGTTTTACAGCGAAAACACAATATATATTTCTATTAGCTCACCACAATAGCCAAACACACAACGCCATTTATTCACCGCCAAAATAGCTTTCACAAAACCCAGGAAAATAGATAAAATTAATCACTAACCTTTGGACAACTTCATCAGATGACAGTCTTATAACATCATGTTATACAATACATTTATGTTTTGTTCGAAAATGTGCATATTTAGAGCTGCAAATCGTGGTTATACATTGTGAATACGTAGCAACAATTCACCAAATTGTACGGAGATATTTTGGACAGTCATCTAATCTAACCAAAGAACTCATCATAAACTTTACTAAAAAATACATGTTGTACAGCAAATGAAAGATACACTGGTTCTTAATGCAACCGCTGTGTTAGATTTTTAAAAATAACTTTAGTACAACATACAGCATGCAGTATTGTGAGACAGCGCTCACATATTCTCCGCCTTGTTGGAGCCAACATTTACCACAAAAATACGAAATAACATCATAAATATTCTCTTACTTTTCCTGATCTTCCATCAGAATGTTGTGCAAGGTGTCCTAGGTCCAGAACAAATCGTTGTTTGGTTTTAGAATGTCCATTTCTTCTGTCGAATTAGCAACTTTGGCTAGCATTGTGGCGCGAACATGCCCATCAACTCTTGGCGCTTGGAAAGAAAAATTCCKAAATTCCCAATAAARGTCGAATAAACTGGTCAAACTCGGTTGAAAATCCTACTTTATGATGTTCTTCTCATATGTATCCAATAAAATGAGAGCCGGAGCAATTCGTAGTGTATACCGAACGCTTTTCAGAAGACAATGTGAGGTTCCCCTGCTCGCCGTCGAAAACTGACAAAAGACCGGACCTGCCACTCCAAAAGCTCTTATTCGGCCTCACATCAACCTTCTACTGCCTGTTGACATCTAGTGGAAGGCGTATGAAGTGCATACAGATCGATAAATAAAAGCCAGTTGAATAGGCAGGCCCTGACACTCAGCCTCATTTTCAGAATTTTCACTTCCTGTATGGAAGTTTGCTGCCAAATGAGTTCTGTTTTACTCACAGATATAATTCAAACAGTTTTAGAAACTTCAGAGTGTTTTCTATCCAATAGTAATAATAATATGCATATTGTATGATCTAGAACAGAGTACGAGGCCGTTTAATTTGGGCACGATTTTTTCCAAAGTGAAAACAGCGCCCCCCTATTAAGAAGAAGTTTTAAGATAATAGCCAATTTTGACTTTGCAGCTGGCCCATCTAGCAGAAAATGTTCAGTTCTGCCTCCAGGGCAAGATTCATAACAGTAAACGTCAACCTGCGCCTGAGGAGATCATCAGTCAGTTGAGGGACATGTATTTATTTAGGTAATCAATGCAAGTTGGAGAGACAGAGAGACAGGATACAGGAGTGATGGCTTTGACATGTGTTCGTTAATCAGTCATGCAGGAACAGCTGGGTCAATAGAGGTGATAAGGAGTGAATGATAGTCAACGTCATGTACAATACGTGGGGTAAGGATGCTGTGTGTATAATCCTATGTGTGTGTGTGTGTGTCAAATCAAATGTTATTTGTCAGATGCACCTTACAGTGAAATGCGTACTTACAAGCCCTTAACCAACAATGCAGTTTTAAGAAAATACCCCCCACAAAAAGTAAAAGTAACAAATAATTAAAGAGCAGCAGTGAAATAACAATAGCGGGGCTATATACAGGGGGTACTGGTACAGAGTCAATGTGCGGGGGCACCGGTTAGTTGAGGTAATTGAGGTAATATGTACATATATGTAGAGTTATTAAAGTGGCTATGCATAGATAATAACAGAGAGTAGCAGCAGAGTAAAAGATTTGATAAGCTGTTCAGGAGTCTTATGGCTTGGGGGTAGAAGCTGTTTAGAAGCTTCTTGGACCTAGACTTGGCGCTCCGGTACCGCTTGCCGTGTGGTAGCAGAGAACAGTCTATGACTTGGGTGGCTGGAGCCTTTGACAATTTTTAGGGCCTTCTTCTGACACCGCCTGGTAGCTTGACCCCAGTATATATGTGTGTGTGTGTGTGTGTGTGTGTGTTCTGGGGCAGTACTCTTTTTCATCTCCCGATCTCTTCTCTCTGCTCTCTCCCAGTCTCTCTCTCTCACTTCTCACATCTCTTATCTTCTCTCTCTCCCAGATTACTTCGTCTCTCTCTTCTCCCCAGTTCTGTCTTCCCTCTCTTCTTCCCAGTCTCTTTATCTCTATCTGTCTCCCGATCTCTTATTCTTTCTTTCTTCTCGCTCCCCGAGCTCTTCTCTCTCTCTCTCCTCTTCAGTCTCATTGCTTCTCTCTATCCCCAGGCTCTTCCTCTCTCCACTCGTCTCCCAGGTCTCTCTCTCTCTCTCTGCTCAGGTCACTTCTCTCTTCATCTCGCCGGTCTCTTCTCTCTCTCTCTCTCCCAGCTCTTTCTCTCTCATCTCGTCTCCCGTCTCTCTCTCTCCTCTCCCAGTTCCTCTTCTCTCTTTCCGTCTCTCCCAGTCGTCCTCCGTTGGTGGCTGGCCCTCTCTCTGCCTCTACAGTCTCCTTCTCTCGGTCTCTCTCCCCAGCGTCTCTTCTCTCTCTCTCTGCTTCCGTTTTCAGTCTCTGTCTTCTCTCTCGGTCTCTTTCCGCCAGTCCTCTCTTCTCTCTTTCGGCGCTCTTCTTCCCATCTCCCTTCGTCTTCTCTCGTCTCTCGCCCAGTCTCTTCTCTCTCAAGCTCTCCCATCCTATCTTCTCGTTCTCTCAGCTCTATTGAGTCCCTCAGGTCTCTTCTCGTCTCTCTTCTCCCCAGTCTCTTCTGCCTCTCCTCTCCGCAGGTCTCTTCTGCTTCCTCGAGATTCGTCCCCAGTCTCTTCCTCCTCCTCCTCATCTCTTTCCGGTCTCTTCTCTCTCTCTCTCCCCGGTCTCGTTCTCCTTCTCTCTCTCTCCAGCCGGTCTCTTCTCTCTCTCTCTCTCCCAGGTCTCTTCGTCTTCTTGCTCTCTCCCGTCTCTTTCTCTCTCTCCTCCTCTCCAGGTCTCTTCTCTCTCTCTCCATCTCTCTTCCTCTCTCTTCTCTCTTCCTTCCCGAGTCTCTCTTCTCTCTCTCTCCCAGTCTCTTCTCTCTCTCTCGTCTCTCTCTCTCTCTCTCTCCCGGTCTCTTCTCTCTTCTCTCTCCCGTCTCTCTTCTCTCTCTCTTCTCCGCAGTCTCTCTTCCTCCTCTCTCCTCCTCTTCTCTCTCTCTCTCTCCGTCTCTTTCTCTTCTCTCCGGTCTCTTCTCTCTCTCTCTCCCGGTCCTCTTCTCTCTCTCCCCTCTCTTCTCCTCTCTCTCCCAGTCTCTTCTCTCTCCTCTCTCTAGTCTCTTCTCTCTCTCTCTCCCCGTTCTCCTTCTCTCTCTCTCTCTCCCGGTCTCTTCTCTCTCTCCTCTCCCGGTTCTTCTCTTCTCTGTCTCTCCTCTTCTCTCTCTCTCTCTCTCTCTGTTCTTCTCTCTCTCTCTCTCCCCAGTCTCTCTCTCTCTCTCTCTCTCTCCTCTTGTCTCTCCTCTCTCTCTCTCTCTCGTCTCTCTTCTCTCTCTCCTCTCTCCGGTCTCCTCTCTCTCTCTCTCTCCTCATCTCTCTCTCTCTCTCTCTCCTCATTCTCTTCTCTCTCTCTCTCTCTCGGTCTCCTTCCTCTCTCATCTCTCTCCCGTCTTCTCCTCTCTCTCTTTCCCAGTCTTTCTCTCTCCATCTCTCTCCTCTCTCTCTCCTCTCTCTCTCTCCCGTCTCTTCTCTCTCTCTCTCCGTCTCTTCTCTCTTCTCTTCCTCCCTTCTCTTCTTTCTCTCTCTCTCCCGTCTCTTCTCTCTCTCCTCTCCCAGTCTTCTCTCTCTCTCCTAGTCTTCCTTCTCATCTCTCTCCCAGTCTTCCTCTCTCTCCCTAGTCTCTCTCTCTACTCTCTCCAGTCTCTCTCTCCTTCTCCTAGTTCTCCTCTCTCCATCTATCTCCTCAGTCTCTCCTCCCTCTCCCAGTTGTAACAGAACAGAACTGAAGCTTGAGCAAAATAGAAGATTCAAGTTGCT